>NW_017671658.1:0-658 GCF_001879085.1 Nicotiana attenuata | reverse complement strand
CAATCATCCGTGTCGTGCCCTTCGCCCCTGAGTGATAGGCACATCTGGCACCAGGCTCTGTAAGCGGGTGATGCCGGGTTTTGCCTTGTTTGAGGAACTGGCTGTAGCAGACCCATTTGGACAAGCTTTGGAAACAGAATGGAATAGGATTCACCGATTGGTGTAAAATTTGGCCTTCTGGGTGGTTCACAAGGGGGAAAATTGTTTTGTGGAGGACGGGGGTTGTAGTGGTTTTGGTGAGGAGGCTGGTTTCTAGGTACCATATACTTGCCCCTTATGTAAGTATCCACTAATTTAGGTTCCGTTCAACTCAAGATCATATAGGGCTTTTGTGGAGTCATTGTAAAGGTTTTTGGGCAAGTATAGGACATGTTTTTGTTCAAGTGGGTTCAATCTTCCCTTAAGCACTTCTTTTGAATCATTTTTGCACACTTTCTTGACTCATTTGAGTATTCACTTCTTTTTCAAGGGGTTAGAGAGACACACTGTCACTCTTTCTTATGCAATTCAACACATTTCTCCTTTTTCTGCTTTTTCCACTCCCTTTTTCACTTTTGTTTTCTTTGAATCCCCTTTTTGACCTTATTCAATTTGGTCTTTCTTTTTGTCTTGTCTTTTCTTCCTTTTTCCTTGCCTTTCTTTTCTTTTGCTTTTGTAC
>NW_017671657.1:251367-266583 GCF_001879085.1 Nicotiana attenuata | reverse complement strand
GTTCCAGTGCCACTATGCGATATCCTTTGCTAAGGCACTCTGTGATTTAGGGGCCAGCATTATATCTCATGCCCCTGGTCATTTATAAGAGGTTAGGCATTGGAGAGCTAGACCTACCTCTATGTTGTTGCAGTGGCCGACAGGACTGTTAAACGTCCATTTGGGATCCTATGATGATGTGCTTATTCAGGTGGGGCAATTCGTGTCTCCGTAGCAGATTTTGTAATCTTGGATTGTCAAAGTGGCATGAAGAAATTCCTATAATTCTAGGACGACCCTTCTTGCCACGGGGAGAAGCCTTGAGTTGATGCGAGACTGGGGAGGCTTAAGATGAGGCTCAATGATGAAGAAATTATCATTCAATGTTACACGAAATCGATGAGGGCGACCATGTAAAGTCATCAGCAATTGTTCCCTATCTTGATGCCTGATGTTCAAACTCTGTAGAGCTGAATCGATGAGGCCCGTATGCACGATTGCGGAATCCCTTGTGCTTGCACTGCTTGAAAATTGGGATGAGTGAATGAGTGGAGGCAATCTTGGCGGACATAAGAGACACTGGAAAGGTATAAAGGGATCTCGGGAGAGAAATCTGGAGTTGAGCCCTGCACTTAAGAAAGAGGAGAGATGCCCCTCAGCTTAACAAACGATACCGATGTCGAGGAACCCCGTAACAGCTGGAACTGGAGGCCATATGCCACAACCACCTCAGGTATGAATTATTCCTCTGGGGTCCTGACCTCCACATATTACCTGTTTATTATCTCATCTGGTTGGTTTAGATGTGTGGCAGTGTTAAACAACTTTATAGGTTCGCAAGGGGAGTGCAAGACCTGGCAATTGGGGTTGAGGACCATGGCAGGAGCATACAAAGGGGTTCAGCCCCGCCTACTGCATGCACAAAGATTCTGGCTGGAAGAGGGGCCCCAACTCACTTCCCAGGGAACATCAAGAAACGGCTAAACCCGAGAGAGTAAGAAGGAAGTGGTGGAGAGAGAGGAAGTGATAAAATGGTTGGATGCGGGAGATCGCATTTTCCAATCTCTGACAGTAGCTGGGTTTAGCCAGTTCAATCATGTGTGCCAAAAAGGGGTGGCATGACGTGGGTAAGAATGACAACAATGACACTTATATCAACAGAACCGTCCACAGGCTGGAGAATCTGCATGGATTATAGAAAGTTGAATCTGCTCACCAGGAAAGACCACTTCCCTCTTCACCTTCATTGATCAAATGCTGGGAGAGATGTGGCAGGGAGGTTACACTTTTGCCCTTCTTGGATGGGTACTCAGGGTAACAATTCAGATCTCCATTGACCCTGAGGATAGAGAAAAGAAGAACGCTCCTTACATGCCCATACGGAATTTATGCCTTCAGGAGGATGCCATTTGGTCTATGCAATTGCAGCCCACCACATTCCAACGGTGCGATGAAATGGCGCATACCTTCACTGACATGGTGAAGATATAATGGAGGTGGGTTTCATGGGATGAAATTCTCAGTTGGTGGGGAACTCATTTGAGGACTGCCTAGATGAATTTGACGCGTGTGCTAAAACGGTGCATCGAGGACTAACTTGGTTCTGAATTGGGAAAAGTTTGCCATTTCAGCATGGTACAAGAAGGCATAGTCTTGGGGCAACCGGGTGTCAAGCAAAGGAATAGAGGTTGATAGAGCAAAAAGTTGAATGTGTCATAACGCAAGCTGCCGCCGCCAACTTCAGTCAAAGCCATAAGAGAGCTTTCTTGGACATGCCGGATTTACCGGAGGTTCATATAAGGACTTCTCAAGAATCGCCACCTTCTCTGTAAGCTGGTTAGAGAAAGATCACCCTTGTTTATTTCCGATGAAGTGCAGGGCTAGATTTTGAGGAGTTTGAAGCAAAGGCTGGTCACAACACCCATTAATCGTTGCCCCCGACTGGGAGCAACCGTTCGAAATTAATGTGTGATGCTAGTTGACTCGCGTGGGGGCAGTGCTGGGCGAGCGGAAGATCAAACTGTTGCACCCAATCTACTATGCTGAGTAGGACCTGAGTGGGAAGACATGCCGGCTGTGCGTCGAAGCCCAGTTGAATACCACACGTGACAGAGTAAGGAGATGCTGCTTGTGGTATTGCTTTTGACAATTTCGGTCCTATTGATAGGATCCAAGGTAATCGAGTATACTCTGATCCATGCAGCTCTTTAGATACTTCTTAATAGAAAAGAAGGACTCTAAGCCACGCCTGATTCGTTGGGTCGGTTGCTTAGCTAGCAAGAGTTCGACCTTGAACACTTCCGTGACCGCAAGGGCATGAAAATCAAGTCGACTGATGCACCTAATCACGCACTTGAGGGAGAAAATGTAGTAGAATGGAGGAAATTCTGGAAACCTTTCCAGATGAGCAGCTGCTCGTTACCACTCATCAGGAAGCGCCTTGGTATGCAACTATGCTAAGTTACCTTTGTCCAGCTGGTATTAGTTCCTCTACGATCCTGTCATCGGTCCCAGAGGAAAGAGATTCTTGTCGCGAAGCCAATGGCGGGGTATTACTGGGATGAGCCCTACTTGTTTAGAATTCTGCTCTTGATAACATGATACCGGAGATGCGTTCCGAGGAATCGAACAATGCTTCTGTCTTGCACAGGCTTGCTCACGCTTCGGCGTAATGGAGGTCATTTGGAGGGAATCAGGATGGCAAGCTAAGGTGCTAGAGGCCCGGATTTTTCTGGCCACGGGTGTGTCAAGGATGCTCACTTATGGGGGTCAAGAGCTGTAATGAATGTTCAACACAGCCCCGGGATCATTTTCTCGGCGTCACGCAGATGCCCCATGCAACCAGTTCAAGAAGTGACGTGTTTGATGTTTGAATTGTAAAACTACCCGGATCAGATAGCTTTTCAGCAACAGGTCTAGATACCACTGCACTACATGTCTGAGTAAGTGTCACAGTCGACAAGTCTTGAAAGTCAAACTTCCGAGACATCAAGTCCTTCATCATTTTAGCGTATCCCGGCATCTCCTTTAGAGCTTCAATCAGTGGAATGTTTATCTGGATTTGTTTGAGCATCTCTAGGAACTTTTTATACTGCTCCTCCTTTTGATGCTTGGCCAACCTTTGCGCGAATGGTGCAGGAGGTGTTTTCTTCCCAATCACTTGGGATTTCTCCTTCTCAGCTACTGTCTCAACTATTGGTTCCGCTACTGTCTCAATTACTGGCTCAGCTACTGTCTCGATCTCTTGCTGCATATTCTTTTCTTCAGGAGCAGGCTGAACTGTTACCTCTGTCAATCCCGTAGAGTCATCCAGTTCAATGGGTACTGGAATTAGTGTCTCAGCCTGTATATTTTCTCGAGCTCTCTCTTGCTCAACATCTAGATCCCTGCCATTTCGTAGACTCACCGCCATCAGCTGCTTTGGGCCCTGATCTTTTGGATTGATTTGGGTATCCGCAAGTAATGTCCCTTGAGGACGATTGTTAAGTGACATTGAAATCTGGCCCACTTGTACCTCAATATTTTTGATAGCTGCATCATGTGCATCCACCCTTTCATTTATCTTAGCATTGGACCCAATAACCTACTGCATCATTGCTTCAAGCCTTGCAACCCCGTCTTCCTGTCTTCCACCCTGCTGTTGCTGAGGTGGGTGGTACCCTTGCTGCTGATTGTTGTACCCTTGTGGTTTAGGATACGGTGCCATGTTGTTGGGGGGTCTCATGCCTCCCATGTTTCCGGCGTTATACTGTGGCTGCGGTGGCCTGTACTGCTGCTGAGTCTGCTGACCCCAGTTCTGATTACCTTGCCTCTGACCCCCATAGTTAGCCACATAGTTCATATCTTCAGGGTGCTGATGATGATGATCATGCTCTGTATTCCAAGGATTACCAATTGGCTGGCTAATGCAAGATGTGCACAAGCCCCCATTGGTAGTGTCTACTATGTGAACCTGTTGCTTCTGCCCTGATTCCTCCACCTTTTTGGTGAGGATGCTCATTTGCGTCAAAAGAGTCGCCATGTTTTCAGCCATTGTATTAGAAGGATCAAGAGGCACTGAGTGCACCACTGGAGTGATAGGTGCATTCCTAGATGTCCAACCAGAATTCTGCGCCATCTTGTCGAGCAAATTCTGACCTTCTCTCCAAGTCTTGCTCAAGAATGCCCCACCAGCCGAGGCATCAACGATATTCTTCAAGCTGTCTGACAGTCCCATGTAAACCCGTTGTCCCAACATCTGTTCTGGAACACCATGGTGGGGACACATAACCAACATTCCTTTAAACCTGCCCCATGTCTCGTGTAGTGTCTCCATTGGTTTCTATTTGAAGCTCACAATCTCATCAATTTGTTGAGCGGTCTTGTTGGGCGGATGGAA
Source organism: Nicotiana attenuata (assembly GCF_001879085.1). Taxonomy (NCBI): domain Eukaryota; kingdom Viridiplantae; phylum Streptophyta; class Magnoliopsida; order Solanales; family Solanaceae; genus Nicotiana; species Nicotiana attenuata. Next base: position 262,226 of record NW_017671657.1, on the reverse strand, counting down.
CTTGTTGTGAAATTGCTTGACCAACTCATCCCAAGTTGCTATAGAGTTTATGGGAAGCGAGTTTAACCAAACCTGAGCAGCTCCTGTCACCGAGAATGGGAACAATAATAGCCTGATTGCTTCCGGAGTCACGTTCGGTTGCCTTTGGGCTTTGCATATAGACAGGAATTTTTTAAGTGCTGCTGAGGATCTTCTGTTTGTGTCCCAGAAAAGAGTCCCTTGTTCTGCAACAAGTGTAGCATGTTATTTGTGATCTGGAACGATTCAGCTTGTATTGCGGGCACAATAATGGCAGTGGCCAAATTGTCAGCTGTGGGTTGTGCCCAGTCATACAGTGCACCCTCAGGCACAGGAGGTGCCAATTGCTCATTCCTGACGTTTCCGTTGGGGTCGTTTATGTCGCCCATGTCAATTTCGAGTTGGTGTGTTTGTTGGGGTTGTTGAAGTCTTTTGTTTGCACGATTCAATGCCCGGAATGTCTTCTCGGGGTCTGAGAGTCCTTCAAGTAGTTCTCCAGTCCTCGTAGAATTTCTAGGCATGCACCTGTGTACCCAGATCAACAACCGTCAAATTTTTAATGAAAAAGTTAGTAGAGAGAAAACTGACTACAATAAGAATCTTTGTATTTCTATCAATGGCAATTGATAATTCCGTTATGTCCCCGGCAACGGCGCCAAAATTTGATCACGCCCAACTATGCCTTATAAAAAGGACTCTGCGGACGTTGCAAATATAACCCGAGTATTACGCCCAGGGTCGAATCCACAGAGAGTTAACCTATCAACCGCTATCTTCAGACCCACCAAGTCTTCAGAACCAGCTTCTCAAATATTCAAATTCTCAGTTGAGTGTTCTTTAACAACTAGCTTGCAAGTAACTAAATGGCTGTAACTAAATTAATAAGGTTGTAAACAATTATGGGACAAAGCTAAGGCAATGATTTCCCCTATTGATGGAATCCCTTCTGTTTATGCTCATACAAATTTACCCACACATCTCTATCAATCATGAACGCTAATCTAACCGCAAATCTCTCCCGAGTAATCACAGTAATCTACTATTGCACTCTCCCGAGATACACTAGCTTGCTTTATTTAGCACAATTCAATTTAGATTGCACCCAAGGCTTCGTTATTCCTAATCCCGCCTTTAAACCCGCAATTATAGATTCCTCTAATAATCTAGGAGTGGTGTTGTTCAACAATACCCTAAATATGCACTCTTTTCCAAGTTATGCACACTAAATAGGCACAGCTAATTGAGGATTCTGTCAATTAACTACAACGAACACGAAGTTGAACAAATAAAGATTAAACTAGCAATTTGTATTCACATAAACAAGAAGTTCATCACCCAATAGGTTCCATCAAAGCCTTAGACAAGGAATTTAGCTACTCATGGCTATGGGAAAATAAACTAAGATTGAATTCATCATAAAATCAAAAGAAAAGAAGAAAGATGTTTAGAGTATTTTCTCACAATGGTTTTTCTTGCTAAGAAACCTTAAAAATCAATACATGCCTCTCTTGGGCGAAGTCTAATGTTTTAAATAGGGTTTAGGTCTAAAAATCCCGTAATTGACACTTTGGTCCCCGAAGTTTCTACGCCTGCCGTGGTTCTGCCGCGGTCGCGGTAGAACCGCGGCCAAACACCCTCGCGGATTCTCAATCTTCTGCAGCTGCTTCCCACCGCGGTTCTGCCGCGGTCGCGGTGGAACCGCGGTGGATCCAGTATTCTGAATCTTCGGCCTGTTTTGCATGGGTCACTTGGGAAATTTCACAGTTGGCCTCTTTTTCATCACTTTTAACTCCAAAACTGCTCCTTAGCCTTCCTTATACATATATCACCTGCAAATCATGAAAAGCACTAATAAGAGCATTTTGTCATCACTTTTAGCATTAAAACTACACAAGAAGGTGATTATTTAAGGTGTGATTATAGTCAAATTCACCTATTATCACCTATGTTAGATTTAAGGAGAGTAAAATGAGAAGCAGTTGTTCGTTTACTTGTGAAAAATGTTTAATTTTTTATTTAATATGAGTCATATGAAATTAAAGATCAAAATTTGAATTTAAGTTACCTTTTTCTTTTTCTCTATCGCTTTCTTTTAGTTTCAGATGTGCGAACTAAACAACACGAATTGACTAATTAATTCTGATAGTTTATCGATAATTGGAGTTTTGCCTCACACAACAAATGTGATTTCAATTCTAATAGTCTTCATTCTCCTTCTCACGCATTCTCCTACCTCATGTAATAAAAAATTTAAAAAAAAATATCAACAACACGAATTGGGAAGAAATTGAAGTGAAACAAGCAGAATCTGTAAAAGAGACGAATTTTCCAAGATTGATTAAATTAATTGGATCAAAGATGTGATGTTCAGAGCAACACCTTCGGAACAATAATAAAACTAATTAAGGTCTTCATGATCATAAGGAAATTAATATGTTATTTATCATCTTTTCAACGTTACCAATTGACACTCATATATAATGTTACCAGTAATTGACTTTTTAATGTCCTGATAGTGCACAATATTCGTAATATTAATATGTAGAATAAGTTCCTTATACAAGCATAAGATAAAGGTAGGCCTATTCTTCTAAGCAGGAGCATATTTAAAATAGAAATTATGGGCTCATATGAACTCGTAATTTTGGCTCACACCCTACATCTGTTAGAAATTCATTGTATACGTACAAATAATATATTCTGAACCAATTAAATTAGATAAAATGTAATAGAATTTTAAATTCAAACCCTTAAAATTTAAATCTTGGATCCGCCTTTGTTACTAAGTAGACATTTATTGTCATTTTTACTCTTGCGTCTCCTTTGGGTTCCCCTTGTAGTAGGTAAAGGAAATTTAGCAATCAAACAGCGGGGCTACAAAATTAAAGTCTTAAAGTCAGCGAGTATTACCACCATTTCAAAGAATTTTAAGCACGGTTGGTGTAGCTATATTTAAATAATTCTTCTTATATATAACCCCTCCCTTTTGACTTACATTTCAGTTGTCTTTTCCCCTTGACCGCAACTACATATCAGAAGCTTCCAATTGATTGGTAATATACGCTATAAAATTTGATAACCCAAGCCTTTAGCCTTTTGGACCTTAATTTAAGATAGTGGAAGCTTTATAGATTAAAAAATGGTTGTTGATATTATTGGTAATATAAATTTGGAGAATTACTTAGTGGACACCCACTCTTAAAGTTGCATAATAACTTATCGCGCATAGTATTGATACCAAGATATATAATGAATGTAAGATAAAGTATTTTTGATATACAGTCAGATCACTATATAACAATAACCCTATATAACAATACTTCACTATAAAAGTCAAGTTTTTCCGGAACCAATTTTCATGTTATGTTATAATATATGTTCTCTATAACAACACTTCGCTACAACATCCAAAAATATTCGGAACAAACGAGGCTGTTATAGAGAGATTTGACTGTATTATATATTTGTCATTTGCGATTAACCGATATGCAGTTTCAACTGATTTTCTAATTACTAATATTAAATTGTTGTCCCGAAGGGACGGCCCAGTTGGGTTTGGAGGGAGTTGTCCACACGGGCGACGCGGGTTCGATCTCCCCTCAATGCCCTCTGGGTCTGAGCCTGTCGCACGGGGCTTGCCTAGTGCGGTTTACATCCCCTGTGTGGTTTGCAGGTTATTACACAGTGGGGGGTTTACCCAGTGCGCACAGAGTGCTCACCACAGAGTGCTCACCCGAAGGGCAGAAGCTGTGGCAGAGGCTGTAGCGGCTGCGGTTTTCCTAGGGCTCCAAAAAAAAATTAAATTATTTGATTTGATGTAAACACCAAATGCAGATAAGTATTTTTTCTTAAACTTCATGTCCGATCAAAGTGCACAACATAAGTTGAGACAAAGAGAGTACTAGATATGATGATAATATACACCTACTAACTTAAAATCTCGAATCCGTTACTAATGAATAATTATGCAATTGCGATGTTTCAAGAATGAAATCACCTTCAATGGGTAGCGCTTTACCCTTTAAAGTGAAATTTATCTGTGAAAATCCAAATTAATCTACTTAAGTGGATACAGGACACTGAATGAACAAAAAATAAAGGTAAAATACATAAAGACCCTATTAAACTTATCCAAAAAATAGGTTTGAACGCTTAAACTAAACAGGTAATTTTTTACCTCCTTAAACACATTGTGAGTGAATTTTGTTCCACCTTTCATGATACCAGACTCAACGCATGGCATCATATCATTTATGAGCGTTTTACACTAAAATTAATAAAATGAATTAAAAAAAAAAGAAAAATTGTTTAAAAATTATGTTTACATTATAAAGAGACCCCAACGGTAAAATTGAATAACCCGATCCAATTTTTCTTCTCTTTTTCAAGAACCCCAATCTCTTTCTCCTTCAATTAGTCGCAATTTCTGGCCAAGATATGAAATTTCGAACAAAATCAAATCCTTTTATTTGAATCAAAACCTTATTCTTCTCTATAATCTTTTGGTTCATCTAATTTTAAGGCTTATTTTGAGTGATTCGAATTTCTTCTTATTTGAGGGATTTTCTCTGATTTTTTGTTTTGCACATAATGCGGTCAACTAATTTGGTTAGACTTTGCATGAAAGATGATGATCCTACAAGATAAGCCAAGAATCTTCAGTATCTACACTTTAATCGACGAGATTTGGAACAAATTCTACACTAGGTTTTGAGTTCATCAGATCATTTTCGTTGTGTTTAGAAAGAAATGAGGTCGGGGTTAGAAAAGTAGGGTAAAAATTAAACAAAGTGTCGGGTATTTTAATCGGATGGGTTTATTAGTGATGGACTAGGTCATTAAAATGGGAAACTTCATCAATGACGTGGCATCACCATAAAGAGCGTGACTCACACTCGTTACTCTTTAACTGGTCTGGTATTATGAAGGGTGGAACAATATTCATTCACAATGTGTTTAGGAGGATAAAAAGTCATCCATTTAATTTAAGTGTTCAAACCTATTTTCTGAATATATTTAACGGCGTCTTTATGTATTTTGCCAAAAATAAACGGTGCAGTTGCGATGGGCATGGTCGTTGGTGTTTTGCAATGTGTGCTGATTATGTACCGGTGCTGACTTGTGACAATTTGTGTCTTGCACGAACTGATAGTAAAAAGGAAGGTGGTCCATTACACATGTAAATTTGTGTTACATAATAAAGTATAAGTTCCAATGTTTTATTAGACATATTTGAAACTCTGAGCCATAAATCATTTTTGTTTAATTCCCGAAAAGTGAACTATAATTACATAAAATAAACAAAAAAAGAATTTGTAATGTGCTTATATTTAAATATTCATTAATTCATATATCTTTTAGATATTGGCAGTACTAGTTATCCGATTAGGGATAAAAATACGTATGCACATCACTAGTGACAACTCACAATGTGACCAAGGAGTCAATGAGCCATGTTTTCCAATCAAGAAATATTCATGACGCACTTTATCTTCCTTTATTCCACAGGAGTACAAAGTGTACTTATACCCTACACACACACACACACTTGTAAAAATACCCAAATAAAAAACGAAAAAAAAAAATCAAAAGTTGTATATTTAAATATAATATACTCCACTTGTTTGGTCCCTGTTTTGCAAGCTGTTGCAAGATTGTCAGTGCCTGTGGACGCAAATTGCCCTACTGCCCTTGGACATATCCACACAGTAAAATGTATTTTTTTCGTTATATGATTGGGTTTTTAAGGCAAGATATATAAAAATGAATGAATTATTTTTAATACATACCAGAGCTATATGAATTATTTTTAAAAAATGTTATAAAGGATTTTCATGATGTTATAATTCACAACAACAGAAAGCATACATATGTATATATATACATGAGGATATAAAATTCACAAAGAGTAAATTTTTGTACCTTTGTTTTCACAATCTCAAGTGTAGTTTCTAGGCAATTCAAAGAAATGCACCTTTAGCAATTAAATATATATTCAAGATAAAGGCAAAATATTGGTCTTCCCTCTCCTTACTCGGACATTTATGGTTGCAATATGTACTGAGGACTTGTAACCTAAAATTTTAGTGCAAATGTATCAGTGGAGAGAGAGAGAGACAAGTGTGTGTTATTTTTCTAGAAAATATGTTCTAGTCTTTTGTGAGTGAGTGAAATTTTTTCTAGAAAAATATATATTAAAGATTTATAATGATTTCAACATGTAATTTAGATGTTTTAATCAAACTATTCAGTACTAGATATTAATAATAACGTCTAAGTGTTAGTTGAATCAAGTAATATGAAACTAAAAGTTAAGATAGCTACAAAGAAATAACTTCCGTCCATAAGTAAAAAAAAGTCATTTTCCTTTTCCTATGGAAAATGACTTTCGTCACATCAATATTATAAAATGACTTTCTCACGATAAATATCTTTATGAAAGTCATTTTCTTTTTTACCAAAAATACACCCTAAGGTCCTTATTTTGTAATGTCAAGCTGTCTAATCCTACTAAAAAGACATATAACAAGTTCTTCCTCCCTTAATATTGAATATTAGTAAAATAAAAAGTATAAATTCACAAAGATCTATTGTACGCAGCCTTAAAATACGGTATAAAGTAAATTAAAATAAAGTAAAAGCGAAAGTGTGTAAGTTTGTTTCTTGAAGAAGAAAAAACATATAGTGTACGGAGAAGAGCAAAGGGGACAAGGTGGGTGCATAGGGGGTGTGGATTTACAGCTCGTGATGATATAGAAAGAAAAGCAGGCTTAAAATAAAGGTGCTTTTTCATGATATGCCTCTTTCATTTACTTCATAGCCTTGAGAAATCTTTGCCATGTTGGCTGTCTATGAGTTGTTACACAAATAATATTAAAATTAAAAGGTTTTTGTCTTTTCAATGGACTAACCTATGCCTCTCCCTTTTTTTTTTTTTTTTTTTCTCTTTTTTTCTTTTTCAACAAATAAGATAAGTAACTTTTTAACACAACAACATAGTCCCCAGATTTTCTTCTAGTATTAATCTTGATTGAGTGCCAATTCATCTCCCTTTCTCTCTCTCCACTCTCCTCCCCATAATTCATAGGAAACAAAGAAACAAGATAGACTGAGCAGATTATCCTAACACCCCAAAAAAAATAAAAATAAAAAATACAAGGAATGAATGGTGTCATTGACTTTGAATCAGATGATTCTGATTTTGTTGAAGTTGATCCTACTGGAAGATATGGAAGGGTATGTTCTTGTTTCCATTCCTATTCTAAATTTGTTGCATTTGAGCCCCTTTTCATAGTTTATTTTACTCTCTTTTTTCCATTGTATTGAATTCTCATTTGCTTCATATTTGTTTTCTGAAATCAGTACAATGAAATTCTTGGTAAAGGGGCTTCAAAGACAGTGTATGTGCCTCTCTTTCTTGGTTTACTTTCTGCAAAATTGAATCTTTTACAGTCATGAATATGGTATCTTGAAAATTGGGTTCTTTAGAACCAGGCATTATATATATATATCTAATGCTTAAATTTCCTTTCTTGATTTTTTAGTTCTAATTTGGGCTAATTTTGGTGCAGTTATAAGGCTTTTGATGAGTATGAAGGGATTGAAGTAGCATGGAATCAGGTGAAGCTTTATGACTTTATGCAAAGTCCAGAAGATCTTGAGAGGCTTTATTGTGAAATTCATTTGCTCAAGACACTGAAGCATAAAAACATCATGAAATTTTACACTTCTTGGGTTGATGTTTCCAATAGAAACATTAACTTTGTCACTGAGATGTTCACCTCTGGCACTCTTAGACAGTAAGTAGAAATCATATTTGGTTTGTTGAGATTATCTGATCAATGGTAATATCTATAAGTTGTAATTTGTTGTGATGTATTGTGGAACTATTTATTAATCTTGGACAGGTACAGGCTAAAACACAAGAGGGTTAACATTAGAGCAGTAAAGCGTTGGTGTCGACAGATTTTGAGAGGGCTTCATTACCTGCATAGCCACGACCCTCCTGTTATACACAGAGACCTCAAGTGTGATAACATTTTCATCAACGGAAACCAAGGGGAAGTCAAGATTGGTGATCTTGGCCTTGCCGCCATCCTGCGCAAGTCCCATGCCGAACGTTGTGTAGGTAATCCTAATGCTATTTATTTTCCACGAAAATGTTGAAGAATAATGGGAACTCATGATGTGAATGAGATCTCTTGTCTATGTTTTGTATTATTTCCAGCTTAAATTCTTCTGAAAATGGTAATTCTAATACTATCATGCCCGACAAAAATCTTGAAGAGTAAATGAAATCGATGATGTGTTTGAGATGTAATAGTGCATATTCATATTCTATCCAGCTTAAATTCTTCTGGAAAATTTTAAAGATGAGAGCTTTTGCAGTTTTAGTCCTACAATGTTTTGTTGCTTCTTGTTTGTCCTACCAGGAACACCAGAGTTCATGGCTCCGGAGGTTTATGCGGAGGAGTACAATGAATTAGTGGACATTTATTCATTTGGAATGTGTATTTTAGAGATGGTGACCTTTGATTATCCATATAGTGAGTGCACTCACCCTGCTCAGATCTACAAAAAAGTGACTTCTGTAAGAACCTAAAATCTTGAAACTTTTTGATTTTGATTTTTCTCTTTGAATTCATATCCATCAACATAGATTTGTTGTGTAGGGAAAAAAGCCAGATGCCCTTTACAAAGTGGAGGATCCGGAGGTTCGACGTTTTGTTGAGAAATGCTTGGCAACGGTATCTCACAGACTATCCGCAAGGGAGCTTCTTGATGACCCTTTTCTCCAAATTGATGATTACGTATCAGACTCAGAGACACTAAATTACTTGCAAGAGTCTGACGAGTTAGACCCTATATTAGGGCAGCGTCTCTTGAGCATATGTGATACTAACAACTCTCTAGTAAATGGTTATCTTGGATATGAACCAGAGACTGATTCGTACTATCAACAACTTGAGTATGAGGCAAATGAAATTGATCTATTCACAGATCCCGAAGATGATGACATGGAAAATGCTGAAATCAGCATTAAGGGAAGGAGGAGAGAAGATGATGGCATCTTTTTACGACTCAGGATTGCGGATAAAGAAGGTTTTGTGTTATTGGTGCTTCATATCTAGTACTGTTAAGTAGTCTTGGTGTAAACTAAACTGCTCTGCACTTTCATTTACAGGTCGTGTGCGCAACATTTATTTTCCCTTTGATGTTGAGAATGACACAGCACTAAGTGTTGCTACTGAAATGGTGGCCGAGTTAGATATTACAGACCAAGACGTTACCAAGATAGCAGACATGATAGATGGAGAAATTGCTTCCTTAGTACCTGAGTGGAAGAAGGGGTTTGGGATAGAGGAAAGCCTCAACCACACGAACCGTGGCTGTCACAACTGTGCTTCTAATGGTTCTCTTGTGAACTACCTACCGTCGGATGGTCCTAGGAACTTGCAAGTGCTCCATTGTTCCAAGCATGGATGTGGTGCTATGCATGGCCGTTTTGAGGAGATAATGTACCATCTGGATCGCTCTGAGCAATGTATCACTGACTCCGCTCCTGAGGGCACCTGGGAATCTGATGGTGTACATTATACTGATATTTGGGCACAACATGACAAAACAAAATCACGAGCACGAGGCTCTGTTGACTGTCACTCTGATGTTAAAGACAAATTGGTGGATGAATCCATTGATGGTGGTGAGGAGAAACTTACGAGCGTTGACACAGATGACAAGTCTCGTGTAATACTACAAGACTCTCCCTCCTCAAAATCTTCAGGAGCTAGAACTCCAGTAGAAGATTATGAGAATGAGATAAGGCGAGAGTTGAGGTGGCTCAAGGCAAAGTACCAAATGCAATTGAGGGGCCTAAAAGATCAGCGGTTAGGAGTTGATTCAAAATATTCTCGTCAAAGGTCCAGCAACAAAATCCCTAGAAAGGATAAGGTATCGTCAGGTTCAACTCCATCTATAGAGAAGGATGAGCTTCTACTAAGATCATTTAACTCAGGCAAGCATTTTTCTTCATATTTTCCCATAGAAATCGAGAACGAATGTTCTAATTCTAAGGTTAGGAGATATCCACTTGCATACGGTTCCTGCAGCCCAGAGCACATGGCCACTGCCCAGAGTTTCTATACAGGAGCATTGCTCCCCCACTCACTTCACAGGGCCACTTCACTTCCAGTTGATGCCATAGATTTCTAAGACCGATCCCTTTACACGTCTCCACTCAAGTGGACAGTCATCCAGATACTCAAAAGTGACACTGACAGGAAGATCTTTTGCGTGATATATAAGGTCTTCGTGTAATTTTCAATATAAAGAGTTTTTTCCACTTGTAGATTCTTAGCTCCAAGAGAATATTACCTTCTTTTGGAACGATTGAATGTAAATTACCTTGGTAGAGAAATTGCTGGTCTCACCAGATCAACTTTCTTGCAATCCAACAAGGGACTTACAGTAATCTTGAACATAGATTGTGTGTAACAATTATGTATGGATAGTGGCTTATATTATAGATATCATAATAAGAAATTCATTCGGTTGCTTAACCAAAAATCTCAAGAGCACTCAATAATCAAGAACTTAGTTGTTTGACATGAACAGCTTTCTCTTCCATTCTTTAAACATTCCAAAACCTTGTTCAACATGTACATATCCATTATGAAGCTAAGTTTACTCTGTGGAACTCATGGCATTGCTCAATTCTATTTGAGAAAAAGGTGAAAATGGTCTAACTATTATGCCATAGTTGCAAACTTTCTGGAGTTCATTCATTGCAAGACTTCAAATGAAGGGTCTTTTTCTTCCTTTTACTTCTTTATTTCTTTTTT
>NW_017671657.1:170571-251345 GCF_001879085.1 Nicotiana attenuata | reverse complement strand
GGCCTATGTTCCCCAAACTAACTTGTAGAGGTTAAGTAAAAAAGCAATGTTGTGTCTTTTCTTGGAGTCCCAACTCATATCAATAATGTGAAGAAGTGCAGGTCTCTTTTTTAACATGCCACTGGAACTAGGTTATGTAAAAAGTGACATAAATGAGCACACGCGTACACATTCTTTTTCTTTATGTTTCCTTTTTCCCTTCTCAAGCACTTGACTTCGACCTTCCTGTATTTTGGTTTATAGGATTAATCACATGTGCCAACTACCACTTACCTGCCAGGTAAAACATCAATTTGGAGATGTTTGTTGATTAGTAAAAACTTTGTTTCCTGGAAAAATTAACATTTCTCAAAGGGCTTGCAGTCAAAAAGGAAAACTATAAAAGAGGAAAAGAAAGGTATGCAAAACATTTTGGTTTGCTGCTTTCAAGGGCTTATAATTTGTCGACATGTTTCTCAGGACCTAGTCCAATTTTAGTGGGTTAATGATTGCCGAAGCACCTATGGAGTTCTAAAATTTGCAATTCCAATCGCATATACACACAGTTCTCCACACATGGTGGAAAACAAAAACAAACACTATTTCAAAATGCACAAGATAATAGTTATAAAGTGGAATATTTGTTAATTAGTAAATTAGCCTTATAAATCTTCATCAGCATGAATTTAGACACTGAAATTAAGTCACTTTTTTTGAATCACTACATATTTCTGTATTTCGTTTTACCATTCTAGACTATTCGAAAGGTTAGAATTAAACAAAAGGAAAAGAGTGAAAGACTGAAAGTATAATGCATGCAGGACTGTACTTTTTGATAAAGGCGCCTGGGGGCGCTGATTATTATTATGCATTAAAGTAAAGAGAGTTATTGCAGTGCCGGATAATTTTATCGAAACAGTCCCTAATTTGTCTTTGCGGAAAGTAGAGAAAGCAAATAAAGGTGGTTCACTTGAGAAGTGCTCGCCACACTCGACATTAGTAAGTGAGTTACAGTTGCTCCCAAACTTCTCTAGTGTGTGCGCCACTTGGTTTCCTTCACGGTATACATGCCTAACTTCCGGTTGGTCCAGTGTTTGTAACATGAACCTGCAATCATGGAGAAGATTAGCATTTGCTTTAGTGTGAGAATTGTCATGTAATAGTTGTAGTAATACCTGGCAATCTGTTTCCATTATAAGCGATGTTCGATCTTTTGTGAAAGCAAGTCCCAATCCTTTCAGTAGGGCGATGATTTCAGCTAGTATGGGTGATGAGGCCATTGTATGGTAGGAGAATCCATCAATCCATTGACCTTCGGAATCTCTGATGATTCCACCTGCTCCTCCTTTGTTGGAGTTTTTTTGGTGTATACCATCTATATTGAGTTTATAGATGTTGTGTGGTGGTGGTGGTGGTGGTGGTGGTGGGGGGGGGTCCATTTTATCGGTGTTTTAGACGTTATTGGGTGTTTGAAGTTCTGATTTGTGAGATAGAGATATTCCATTGCATAAATAATAATTTTTCTGCTATCAATGTGGAGGGAGTCATTATTGAAAAGGTTGTGGTTGCGGTTTAGCCAAATATGCCAAAGGATAATAGGCGTTATAATAGCCAAAGGTATGGAAAAATTGTGTGGTAGAAGGATGGTTGCGTCCGAGGTACAATTTTCTTTTATCCAATCAAGTTAGTTTGAGTGTGTTGGTGGACTGATGTTTAGTTCTCCCCATATGTTGCTGTTGATGGGGCATTGATAGAGGAGGTGGCATGTGTTTTCCTTTTTTCCACAGTGTTTGCATGAGTTGTTCTCTATTATGTTTCTTTGGTATAGAATAGCCGCAATTTATAGTCGTTGGTGTAGTAGAAGCTAAAGGAAAGTTTTTAGTTTGTTATGGCACTGTGCTTTCCATAACCAGAAGTGGTGAAAAGGCTCCTGTTGTCGGGTAGTCCTTGTTATTCTAGTGAAGAGATTGTAAGCTGATTTCATTGTGAAGTCCCCATCCTCTGTTTCTTTCCAGAAAAAAGGAGTCGCTTAGTTGTTCAGAGAAAGGAATGTAAGTTTGTTGTATGAGTTAGAGATTGTATTTTGTAGGTCATATGTTAGTGCATCTAGATTCCAGTTATTATTGGTAATGATACTGTTAACTTTTTTAGTAGAATCTTCCTTGTCAAGTGGTCCCTCAATTAGTTCCCGTAGTGTGTGGCTGCCTGTAACCCACCTATCTTCCCAAAGTCGTACTTTGGTCCCGTTTTCAATGTTCCAGGATATGCCTTTGGAGAAGAAAGAATATGTTTTGGCAGCACTTTTCCAGATGTAGGAGTCGTTATTTTTGAAAACTGTGTGATTTCTTCTTTGGATGTTGGTGTATTTTGCTTTAAGACTTTTTGCCCAAAGGGTGTCAGGGTTTGTGTGTGATCTCCATAGTAGGTTAGAAAAGAGTACACTATTCTTCCCTGTTGCTTTGTACAGTCCCAGGCCACCCTCTCTTTTAGGAGAAACTACAATATTCCAATTGATGTGATAAATTTTTCATTGTTCCGTTGTTGACCCCTATAGAAAGTTTCGGTGTATGCGGTCAATATTATTTCTAATCTTGGCTGGGAGAAGGTTTATTTGCATGGAGTGGGTTGGTATTGCTGAGAGAGTCGATTGTATAAGGGTTAGTTTAGCAGATAAGGTGAGTAAATTAGCTTTCCATCCTTTAAGCCTAGTATTCTTTCTGTCCAAAATGAATTGGTAATCAGAGCTTTCTGGTTGCATGTTAGTGATTGGGAAACCCAGATACTTTCCTGCATTGGTTATCTTAATGTTAGTGTCGTAGCCACCGATGCTTGTTCTGTAGCTGGTACATTAGAGGAAAAAATGATTTTTTATTTTAAAAAGTTTATTCTTTGGCCGAATTGGTGGGCAATAAAGTTGAATATGTTAATGATAGAGGTTGCGCTAGAGTTGTCAGCCTCAGCGAATAGGATTAGGTCATACGCAAAAAAGGAGGTGGGATATGGCTGGTCCGTTGTGACTTATTTTAATAGGTTTCCAATTCAAGATATCCACTTGGTGGTCAATGCATCGTGTTAGCTATTGCATACAGATGATGAAGAGGTATGGAGATAGCGGATCTACTTAACGGATGCCTCTTGACGGTTAAAAAAAATTAGTAAGCTTGCCATTGACAATGATTGAGGTTGTAGTGGTAGTTATACAATTCATAAGAAGCGTTATTAGGTCCTGTAAGAAGTTTAGAGCATTCAGTGAGCTTCTGACGAATGACCATTCAAGTCGGTCAAAAGCCATTTCAAGGTCAATTTTTATCATCAGCTTCCCAGTCCGACCTAATACATACACAAACAACTAGTGAAGTGCAGAATTACAGAGAATAATGATTTTACGTGGAAAACCTCCTTGCTCAAGGGAGAAAAAACTACGTCCTCCTTCAAAACTTTACTAACTTCAAAGAGCATTATTATGTTACAACTCAATAATCAAGGAGACAAATTCTAGTACCTCTGCTAACTTCAAAGAGCAGTTTTAGGTTTTTAATAACCAGAGAAAGACAAATTCTAGCACTCTTCCCCTACAGTCAACTAAATTGTAGCTATCCCTTTCTAAACTAACTCTTGTCTATAAAGCAAAACCGAAACTCAAAAGTTATGCTAACTTATATTTACACTTCTTTAAAAGAAAAATAGGTTACAATTAAGAACAATGACTCAACTTGATAACTAAAGAACTAAAGGGCATCCTCTTCGAAATCTGGTTCTTTTGGTTGAGCAGTTTGAGTTCGTAAGAGCACCTTATTGATTAAGAATGCTATTGCCAAGAGTGATTCCTTGAAACTGTGTGAATAGCATAAGTCTTTAATAGTAGCAATAAGGCTCTTTATATAGGTATGATATTGGCTGAAATTCCGCTCCAATTAATGCACCAAAACCTAGAATACTTCGGTTAAGAAAAGTCTTTCCTTATTAGATTTGGTTTCCTTATTTGTTTTTAACTCTTCAACCTTTTCTTTCACTGCAAGTTTTTCATACTTGGTAAAACCCTTTTGAATATGGATTCCTCCAGCTAATATTTCCTTATAGCATACAAATTGACTTCTTTCCGAAATTCAACTTGCATTCAATCGTCTACCGTTTCTAATCAACATCTTTCGTATTCTTCTTAATCCTGCTACGGACCTAGTGCTCTCTTCATCTGTGTGTCATGTTTTGACACCATTTAGTAGCATAATAAATAAAATCAATTGAACCTGATTCTTTCAACATATTTGTTAATTATCAATACTTAATTTAAGCTAAAATAGCCCAGCTTAACAAATTCCTCCTTTTTGATGATGATAAATCCATTTGAAAATTACACAACTGTTTGAGTTATTCTTTTGCAGTCTTCAGCTCAAGAACCAGTTTTATTCTTAGCACTCTTCTTCAGATTGTCCGTTTTTGCATAAGTGTAGGGCCTCACCTCAATTCATTGCAAGCCTATAGAGGGTTAGGCATAAGAACCATATTGATTTAACATTTTCAATCCTACAACACACCTATCCTTTATTACAGTTACATGTTTAACAACTCAAGTGCATTATGACCAGGTTCGTTGATCAATCTATGTACACATCCTTATTTTTTCCCTTTTGCCATCATGGAAAAATTAAAACATTAGTAGAGTTAATAAGTAAAACTAATAATATCAAACTCATGGCCACTTGGGCTACACTAACATGAACACAATGTCAAGAGCTCAAACGTTTAATCTAAGGAAATTATTTATTTTACAAAGACATATTGAGCCATCAAGCAAAAATTATATTCATTTGATTAAACTTTTTACCATATTAAGTCCAAAAGACCCAAATCAAAAGCAGTTGTACAAACCCATCAAACTGCCATATTCACAAAAAAATAACAAAAGAAAATCCATAAACTAATCTTAGAAGGTACTGGATTAAATTTCCTAGGGATTGGACTAGAAAGATTAAGAGGATGGAGAACCGGGTTCTTTGGTACAAGAGAATTATCCACGAGTAAGCCCCAAGAGTTTGTCAAAGCGTGCAACAACTTGCTCTAACTTCATCTCTTCCTTAGCTGCCTATTCTCCTCCTTCAAAGAGACAATTTCTGCATACAACTTCTCATTTTCTTCATTTTTAGCAGCCAGTTCCTCCAACGAATTAGTGACCATGTTCTTGCTCTTTGTATTAGGTTTTCTTGTAATGCAGTCACATGCCCTCAAAGACTTCTCATCAAATATGTCCTTCCTTGTCCCTTTCTTCCCTCGATTCAGGGGAACTTTGAAATGCTCAAACACTCTAGTAAGTAGAAACCCATAAGGTAAGGTGTGTGGACCCTTTGATTGATCAGCAACGCTTGCCATGTGTTTAGTCATCAAAGTGGGAAAGTTTTGAGCAGCCTACCTTGATCCAGAACTTCCACTATTGCCAAGTCCAAATAAGTGGAATCATGCCTTCTTTCAGATCGGGGCATTAAACACTTATTCACAAACTCAAACAGGAGTTTATGAACTGATTTTATTTTTCCTTTGGCCACCTTTCTAGGGTTCTCCTTTTTCTTTTCCCGGGTGTATTTTGCAGTCAGATACATGTCATCATTCTCTCTTCCTAACGAGGCCACTTACGTCAGATATAAGTATCAAATCCATTCACATGCACCCTCAAAATTTCTCCGTGATTTCAGCGTTAATGACCAAATACACTCCCCTCACCGCAGTACTCTTTGTGCCATCATAGTAGGTTAAAATTTGAGTAGAAGTTTTTCCATACGTTATAGAGAGTAGTCACAAGAACAAGTGTGTCCACTTTTGATGCTCAAATTTTCCAGAAGCTCCTTCATCCCAAACTATTCAGACATTGCGAGATCTATCACCTTACCTTTAAGCATCATCAATCCACAAAACAACAACTCCTTACCTGCCACGACAATCCTTCTCTCAGTTTTCTTTCGGCATTTGAAACTTTTTTTTGTTAATTTTAAAGTCGGTCTCCTTTTTCTTCTTTTGGGTCCTCTTCTTTTTTAGGAGTGGCTGAGGATAATACGACCTTCTCCTTCCCTTTTCTTTGAAGAGGAACCTCCTNACACGTTTTACAATTCGAGTCTGGTTCCCCTTTTTATCCGTTCAATAGCATCATCCTTCATATTAACGAGAACCAACATATAATGAATTGTACACATAATAGAAGGAGCATGTAGGATCATAATTCACATTTTCAAGTAGCATGGTGACATGGTAGACAACTAGAACAATTAAGAAATAGAAATCTTTCGACTCAACAAATTATAAACAATCAATTCATGTATGACCAAGTAAGGGACTCATACCACCTATTCGGACACCAACGAGTTGATTCTACAAAAATTAGAGTTAGCCATACATACCTCAAAGAGCTTTTAGGCAAATTTCACATTTTAGAAGTTATCTTAAACAGTTGAGCCGAGGCTGGTCTCGTAATCCATTTCATATATGTATACTCTCCTTAGGCGCACACACACACATACACACACACACACATATATATATATATATATATGTATATATATATATATATATGTTACCCACACTCCTTTCCCCCCAGTTCGTTTAATTGATTTTCAAGTATCTTTATAGTTTATCATCATCTAAACACACTCAATTAAGACATTTAGTACACACACACACACACACACATATATATATACACACACATATATATATACACACACACACACACACACACATATATATATATATATATATATATATATATATATATATTCTTGGGCCAGTCCAGAGACATATTTTGAGGATTTTTAAGTGGGGTTTAAGTTTTGTACTGACTCAGTTTGAGAGGATGAGAGGAGAGGGGTATTAGCAACTAGGGTTGTGTCAGACCCAAGGGAATCAGATATGGAAAGGTTTGGCGAGATC
Source organism: Nicotiana attenuata (assembly GCF_001879085.1). Taxonomy (NCBI): domain Eukaryota; kingdom Viridiplantae; phylum Streptophyta; class Magnoliopsida; order Solanales; family Solanaceae; genus Nicotiana; species Nicotiana attenuata. The sequence goes on along the minus strand of NW_017671657.1, from coordinate 244,451 downwards.
ACATTATGAAGGGATTTTGATTTTCTTGAAAATGATTTGAACTTAGAGTTCTTTTCTTTGCTTCTAATTTTGTGAGAGAAAGAAAATAAAGTGAATGAGAAGGTGAAGAACGTGGGTAGGCGATTTATGTAGGAGACATGAATTGATAGTTTAGGTCCTAATTAATTAGGGATTTTATCCTCTAATCTGGTTCAAAGAGGGAAAAGGTGGTGCCCAAGTTTCAAATTGTAAATGAGGCAGCTAATTGACTTTAATTGGTCGATAGAGACGTGTTCAAAGGAAGTTTAGGAACCTGATCCTTTTATTACACGAATTGATGCTAGTTATGATTTCTTTGGATATGATCAAAGATACGATTTAGGAACTTGATTTTTATGATGCATTAGTCTAACAAACTCATGTAACTATCTACTGGAAAGAAGGTTCATACCTGGGCATTAAAAGAATCAGCTTCTCTAACTAATTTCCTCAAAGTGGCTATGTGTCCTTAAAAGGGTAGGGATAAAATTATCAGACCTTATCTAAGCTCTGCCAAAATATCATGTGTGCATACATGTTACAGTATAAGAGTGACTAAAATATTTTTAACACTTAGACACACTATATACCTTATTATATCATAACAAATCATTGAGGGAATTAGGACCGTGCTCAATTCATCTTGATAAGATCAAGCTCCAAGTGGTTCTTTTCAAAGTTATCCTTGCTCAAAGTTTGGTAGATATAACCGCAATCTGATCTTCTGTCTTGTAAAACTCCATTGAGATATGCCCATTTTATACATTATCGCTCAAAAAATGATGTCTCACATTAATATGCTTTGTCCTTTTATGATGAACCAAGTTCTTTGCAATATTTATTACACTTGTGTTGTCACAAAATATTGGAACCCATTAAATCACCACACCATAATCTTCTACCTGCTATTTGATCCATAATGGCTGAGCACAGCATGCATCAACAGTAACATACTCATCTTCTACAGTTGATAGAGCTACAAAATTTTATTTCACAAAAACACAAGAGATCAAACACATACCCGAGCCATCCTAAATGTGCTCTTCCTATCTACCAGATAACCAACACAGTCAGCATCCACATATCCCACCAAGTCAAATATATCATCTGAAGGATACTAAAGAACCAGGTCTTGAGTATTTCTAAGATACCTCAAGATTCTTTTTACTGCTTTCATATGTGACTCCTTGAGATTTGACTAGAATCTAGAGCAAAATTCAATACTAAACACAATATCTAGTATGCTTGTAGTTATGTACAATAACGATCCAATCATGCCCCTATACTTCTTTGCCCGACAGAGAGACCAGGTACATCCATATCTAACTTGGTTGCGGTGGTAATGGGATAGTCAGTTATCATTGCATTATCCATCTCAAACCTTTTCATTCAAACCTTCTCTTTCCAACTACCAGCACACCTTCATCATCCCAAAACTAACCCCTCTCACTACTCTCAGAACACACAAGAACCTGAGAGTAGATTTCTCCCCCCTAACAAGTTTGTTTCCTTTTGCAGGTACTATGGATATGTTCAGAGTATTGCTGCAGTTGCAAGGTGTGGTATTAGCATAAATGATGCTCATTCCCTTGCAAATGCAACAATTCTCCTGGACTTATCATAAGGGCATTGACAACTTGGCTCGCCTACAGCAACACATGACACACATGACTCATAGGTTTCATCAGGGATCACAGGCCTTCAAACACAACAACACCAACAGAAATAACACAGAAGGTCAAGGTTGGACAACTCATACACTAAGCAAGCACACAACCAAGTCTTCATCATCTCTGTACCTTCATCAGCAGCAACTTCACATGCAGTCAGCTGCCATTTATGCAGAGTTTCCACAGGGCAATAATAGGGGTCCAGACCTATGTACTCTACAGAATAAAGCCACCATTTTCCAGCAGCAGAAACTCACCTGTGGCAGCAACAATCCAAGAAGCCATAAGCCACCCACACAACCTGCAACTTCCAAGAATCTTTGGATGATGGCAGCAGGAAAATGGTCACTCTTTTCTGTCACAAATTCCAGGCAGAATCAGCATGTATGCGCATCTACTTGAGTCCTTTTTGTTAACCTTCTTTAACTAGGCTTTCTTTGGTCTCACTGTCAAAGCAACGTTGAAGAATGTTTGGCCCATGATCACTTGTTTTTTGTCATTCTCCATAGAAAGTTTCTACTCTTTAGAAGATGTAGATCTTGTTGTATATGGAACATGGACTTCCAACTCATTTGTTTAGTAGATTTAGGATCACTTGTGCATTTTTGTATAGTTGAGCTACGTTTCCTACACCATGATTTTGTATACCCAGTAGTCTATCAATTTTGGATAGGCAACTAGTGTTTCTCCATAGGTCTAACTTCATATAGAATTTTAGGTTCAATTGGCTGTCAGTATTGGATGATCAAGTGTAGTCCCCCTCCATTGTTGTACTTTACTTTATATTTATGAAAATTAACCCTAGGCACAATGCCTAGTGGACTTTGAAAAAAAAAAACTACTTGATGTATTTTTGTTGATGTATCATAGTTCCTTTTATAGTTGGCTTAACTTGTAGTCCAAGGAAGAATTTGTCATGCCCCAAATCTCATAATAGATCGTAATAGTGTCCAACGATGATGCTAGTCAATCCAGCACGTGAACCTCCATTTAATTATCCATTTTAACTTTTAAAATCAGGAATTTTATTAAATAAATAGAATTAAATATGGAACTCATAGAAACATATGTTCTTCTTTACCCAATTATCGAGTATCAATAATTCATAAAGCGAAGTGATATTGATAATATTAGGTACAACTGTGAGCATCCACTAGAAACCCCCAAAATCCGATATCACAAGTGCATGAGCATCTACTAGGAAGTACAATACTATTACAACATCAGTCTGGAATATAAAATAGATAGAATACAATAAATGGATAAGACGGGGACTCCGTGTGCTGTAGATCATAAAATAGAGAAAAGCTCACCAGAAAGTCTCCTCAGCAACTGCACCTACGCGCCCAGATGACCATCAAATGTACCTATCTCAGTACCTGCACAATTAGTGCTGAAATGTAGTATGAGTACGTAAATTAACACGTACCCAGTAAGTATCTAGCCTAACCTCGAAAAAGTAGTAACGAGGGGTCGACATCGACACTTACTAATGGTCCAATAAATTAATTACAACAAAAGTAGACAGGTATGAAGCATGGCAAGTAAAACAGTGACAACAGGTATATGTACATAACACGATCCTCAATTGAAGAGTAAACACAAAGTCCTCTATAACCGGATACTGCCTTGAATGGAATACATGATGGTCACCACCAGATAAAATGTCACATCTCAACTCAGGAAGACTCATAGGTACACTGACTCTTTATCAATTATTAGCACGATTCTACCGAGGTGAACCACCTGATCCGATAATAGTAATGGCACGATATCTTGCTGTGGCGTACGGCCCGATCTCATAATAATAGTGTACAATATTGAGGCCGTACGATTGATCACTAACCGAGGTTGTACAACCTGATCCATGATAGTACTGCTGAGGCTTTCATCCCGATACCATAGGAATAGTGAAACTTTGACGGGTCACCGGCCCCACTCACAAATATATGTGTGAGTTATGAAATTCAAGAAGCTTTCGGACAAATACGTACAACACGGGATAAATCCATAAATGAAAGTATAAGTTCCATGACTAACCAAGTAGTTCGTCAAGTATTTAGGATAGTAAGGTTCGATACTCCATACACGTCCATTCTCAGGCTAAATATGATAATTAAGGTATGTAAACATGCAAGAATAACTCAAATAATACAATTAAATCATGGTGTGAGTCCAAGTCTACCCAGACCTAATCAGGAAATCTAGCGTACACACAGACACTCGTCACCTCATACGTGCGTAGCTTCCATAACATATAGCGCATATCAATTATAATACCTACGGGATAATTTTCCCCTCATAAGGTTAGACAGGAGACTTAGCTCACTCCGAAGTTTGATAACCGGCTCCAACGCATCTCTAATACCTCCAATCAATGCCAAACGATCCGAAACTAGCCAAGGAGCGTGCAAACAAATCAAAATATACTCAACGACTCGTAATTTAGTAATTAGAAAAAAATTCCAACTCTACACGAAAAGTCAACAAAGTCAACCCAAACCTTTCAGCCTCAGACCAATACCTTCAGCAATCGCGATAAGCAACCCCTCCAAGCTAGGCCACCCCACTAACGCATCGCGTTCATGGCCTTGACCACATGAATGCGGAGACCAACAAGGCCACTACAATGCGATCGTGATGCCTACTCGCTATCACGAAGAATAAATTCTTCCCCAGCTCGAACAACTATTCGCGATCACGATACCTCCTACGCGATCACAAAGCACACACCTGACACCAAAAACCAGCAACAGCCAAACAAAGAGAATTGGTTTGAAACCATCCGAATCATCCCCAAGGCCCCCAGGACCCCGTCAAATCACACCAACAAGTCCTCATACCTTATCCAAACTTATCCAAAGTCTCAAAACATCATGAATATTCTGAATCATCGATCAAAATCATTCTTTTATGTTTCAAACATTCAAAGTTCGTCGAACTCGTCCGAATCACACTTAAACATTTTGGATCACAACCAAACTTTACACAAAAGTTTCAATCCACTAAATAAACCTATCCAAGGTCCTAAAACACCACCCAAAGTCCGATGACACCAAATTCCACTCTATGTCAAACTTAACAAGTTTCAAAACCTTCAAAATGCAAACTTTTGTATTAAGCACTGAAATACTCCCGGGCCATCCGATACTCAACTCAAACATACGCCCAAGTCCTAAATGACCTTGAAAATCTATAGGAACCTTCAAATCTCGATTCCGAAACCGTTTACTCAAATGTCAAACCACTCTTCAAACTTAAAGCTTTCGAATTGAGAATTATTCTTCCACATTAACTCCGAACTTCTCAAAAATCAAATCCAATTAAACGTATAAGTCATAATATGTAAAGTGATGCTACTCAAGGTCTCGAACTGCTGACAACATGCTAGAGCTCAAAGGGACCAGTTGGGTCGTTACATATTCCCCCATCATGCTCATTTTAAATTCATTTCCCATAAGCTTTGCAAACTCATTGCAAAAGTATTCATTAGTAGCACCAAAAATGATATCATCAACAAATGTTTGGATAATTAGTAGGTTCTATCTACTTTTCATTAGAAAAAAGGTGTTGTGAATGTTGCTGTTAGAACCCATTCTCTAGGAAAAGTTTTGACAACCTTTTATATTGTGCTCTTGGTGCTTGCTTCAATTTATACAATGCCTTGTCTAGCTTGTACATATGATCTGGAAATGCATGGCTTTCAAAACCTGGTGGTCGACAAAACAACACTTCTTCATTCAGATACCTATTGAGAAACACACTTTTCACATCTATTTGATACAACGTAATGCACATATAGAATGCAAAGGCAATGAGATCCGAATAGTCTCCATTATTTTAACTGGAGCAAATATCTCATCCTAGTCGATGCCTTCTTCTTAATTGTACCACCAATCTTGCCTTGTTCGTTGTAATTGTGCCTTGGTCATCAAGCTATTTTTGAAAACCTATTTGGTTCCTATAATTGTTCTATCATTTGGCTGGGGTTCCAGCTGCCACAGTTTGTTTTTTTCCAAGCGATGAAGCTCCTCTTGTATTGCCACAATCTAGTCAGCATTTTGAAGAGCCTCATTGATGTATTTAGGGTCGATTATCGACTTATGCAGAGAAGGCTATCATGTTTCTAACTTTTTATCTCGTCATCATTTCAGAATCAATAGCTATGAGAACATTATCAAGATGATGAGAATTTTGTGTTTCCTGGTTTTCACTTGAGTTTTGTGAGTGTCATTGCTTCCTTCCTGATTATTAGAGGGACCATGTGCATTGTTTCCATATACATCACCATCACCCCGGTCTAGTCCCTCTATCTTTTGTATATCTCAACTTCTAGAGGACTATGTTTTTGTGCTTGTTCAGCGAAGGTCTCTAGAAGATCTTAGTTTCGTCTCATCCTCCAACCCTTTCTCGACCAAGTTATCTGTTTCATAAAAAAATCTTATGTACTTCTTCAACACACAAGTTTCTTTTGTTATAAACATTATAAGCATTACTATGGGGGGGATAACCGAGAAAGACACCCTTATCACTTTTAGCATCAAGCTTTCCTAGAGACCCTTTGCTATTATTTTGAACAAATACTTACTATCAAAGGATCTTACGTGAGTTATATTGGGTTTTTGGCATTTATGTAATTCATAGGGGTTCTTCTCAAGTAATACATAATCATGCACCTACTGAAATATAACAAGCAGTGTTCACAGCTTCAGTCCGATAAGTCTTAGAGAGACCACTAGCAATCAATATGGTTCTTGTCATATCCTCTAAAGTCCTATTTTCTTTTAACAACACCATTTTATTGTAGGGCCCTAGGTGCAGAGAAATTGTGATCAATATCATGAATCACACAATATTTAAGAAACTTACATTTTTAATTTAGTACTATGATCAGATGTAATACTAAACATGACTATATATTTTTCTTTGAAATTTCATAACAAATGTTACAAACAGATCATATGTATCATCTTTAGATTCAAGAAATAAGGTCCAATTGAACCTTGAATATTCATCAATAACTACAAATATATATCTCTTTCCACCTCTACTTTGAACCCTTATGGGTCCACATAAATTCATATGCAATAGTTCTAGAGGTCGAGAGGTGCTTATCACTTTATTTGATTTGAAAGACGATTTAGCATGTTTACCTTTGGCCTAAGCATCATGCACTTTGTCGTCCCTAACTTAAATTTTGATAGATTAAGACCCAAGTCCTTCTAATCAGTTTATTCAATAGAGAGAAACTCATATGTCCTAGCCTTTTGCGCCACAAAAATGAATCATCGTCTAGTATACTAAGACATGTTAGTATATTTCAGGAGAAGACATAATAGCTTTGTAAATTATTTTGTGTCCTTTTTCCTTAAGAACCAGGTAGCAAGAGCTAAGATTTTTGACCAACATGCACCAAAAGTGAATTCTACCTTATTTACTTTATCATATATTTGAGATACACTTAGCAAGTTATTTTTTAGACCTTTAATATAGTACAAGTTTTCTATTACATCAGAGTGTGACTTACCAACATTTTCTATATCAATGATATCTCATTACTTATCAGTACCAAATCTCATTGTGCCTCCTTGGTAGGCTTTCAGTACAAGAAAATTTTCTTTATTTTCTAGTCATGTTTTGGAAGCAAGCACTATCTACGTATTATATATTCTTGCTTCCTCTTAACTTAACTTGTAAAATATTTCAGAGGTTAGGTTTAGGAAACCAAGCAGGCTTGGATCTTTTTTTTTGAGTGAAAGGATGAATTATATTTTTTTTACCCCATCTTGGAAGTCTTGCACCTTTCAGTAAAGAGCCAAGTTTATTGGTTTTCCTTTTCTCAACATATTCTATATTTTCTTAGATGACATCCTAATCGTGCATGTATCTTTGACATGTCTATTTTAGCACAGAGTGTATACAACCAATTGTCAGGAATAGAGACATATTTATTACAGGAATTATATGTGGTTTTAACCTTTTTATGTCCTAATCCTTTGTTCTTTTCACTATGGTGTTTATGAAAAATAGTCATTATTTCTGAAGACATAGTCCTTTTCAGATTCCTTCCAAATTCATACTTAGGTTGGTTCAAGTTGATGCACTCTATTTTCTCATGTTCAGCAGAGAGATCAGACTTAACCCTTTTTAGTTCACTCTCTAGGTTTTCCTGAATCTCCGTAACCTGGGCTTTACCTTTAATGGGAGCATCAAGAAATTTCTTATTTTCGATTTCTAAGATTGTTTCATTACCTAGTGTAAGAACCTGATTCTATAAATCATCGAATGGTATTTTTCAGGTTCTCCTTATTTACTTCTAGGTCTTGGTTGTCAAAACTAAATAATATATATTTATTCGTAAGTTGGTCCTTTCAGCAGAAATATGTTGATATACATAAATGAAGACACTTGACACTGAATGAGTTTCTTTATTGAATAAGTATGAATTTTATCTTTAATGCCATGATAGTTCACTCAGGCTGATCATCATCATTAACACCGGAGTCTGAATTTGCAACTAAAGCAAGGAGATTTTCATCTTCTAAGTTGGATCTTTCCTTGGCCATCAAAGATTGATCTTTTTCACCAATTTCTTTATCATTCAGGAAAAAGTTATAGACACCTTTCCATACTTTTTGTATCTGGAGTACTTCATTTAACTTCTTCTGTAGTATTGGGCTTTGGCGATATTTATCATGCACTTCTGGGACCTGAGATACATAAAGAATCTTCTCCCTTCTTTGGTTTTGTCTGGAAAAATCGAAATAAAATGACCACAATTTTAGGTATTCACTTAATCTTGTTAGCTCTACGTATTTTTCTTCTAGTATTCAAGGCTCTTTATTTGGGGGCATATATGATACTTGATCTCCGGGAGGGGGAGATGTAAGAAAAATTACCAACTTGAACCTTAGCCCGAGTATCATATTTGGTTATTTACTAAAATCTTCTTTTAGAGGGGAAGGATGGATTGTTAGTGTAGATGATTTAGAAGATATAATCGGAGGACATATATGGTTACGTTCCATTTGTATACTTGGTGTAATCGGCATATCTTAACCAAACCCTTTGCATGGGTTCGACGCGAACTTGTATTGTCTCGAGAGGCTTACTTATCTTATAGTTTAGGGGCTTTATCCATCTTTGGTTTTATTGCTTGTTGTTTTATCTGGTTCAATTATACCGCTTATCTTAGTGAATTTTACGGACCTACTGGACCAGAAGCTTCTCTAGCTCAAGCATTTACTTTTCTAGCTAGAGACCAACATCTTGTGGCTAACGTAGGATCCGTCCAAGGACCTACTCGTTTAGGTAAATATCTAATGTGTTCCCCGATTGGAGAAGTCATTTTTGGAGGTGAAACTATGTGTTTTTTGGATCTCCGTGCTCCATGGTTAGAGCCTCTAAGGGGTCCAAATGGGTTAGACTTGAGTAGGTTGAAAAAGACAGACAACCTTGGCAACAACAGTGTTCCACAGAGTATATGACTCATACCCCTTTAGGACCCAGTTGCAACCGATAAAGTATCAGAAAATACGAAGATTCAAGAGGCATTTGCTTTTTTTAATCTTACAATCTTGTATGCATCTCTTTTTGACAGCCAGTTTCTACAGACCTGGTCCCTTTTTGCTATTTCACTTTGTCAAGGTTGTTCTTTTTTCACTCAATTTTCATTGTGGACAGTCCCTAATAAAGTGATCATTCTTTCTACACTTGTAGCATCCATCAGTGTTGGTTTTTCTGGAGCCTTAGGCTTAGTCGAGCTATCCTATTTATGAAATTCTCTTTTCGCCCGCTGAGAATATCGAGTAAGTAGTGCCATGTCATCATCTTTAACATTTAGCTTCTCAGTGGTTTTAAAGTCTAGGTTCTTCTCCTTACGAGGTTTAGTCATCTTCCAATCTTGATACTTCTTTAGATCGTAGGTATGCAGGTTTCTAATAAGTTGTAGATATTATATTCAGAATCCTGGCTTCAGTAATTAAATTGACCTTGCTATCCTAGTAAGGTGGCAGTATACTCAAGATCATCGTAACAATTTTATTTCTACGGATAACTTTTTCAAGAGAGATTAATTTATTTATGATTAATATAATCTGTGTACGCATCTCTTAGATACTTTTCCCTCTCATCTTGATGCCTGGTAAGCATGTCAATCTTATATTGTTTGACTTGACTCGTACCTTCACGAGCAGTGTGCAAGGCATCCCAAATATGCTTAGTTTCTCTGCATGTTGAGATCCTATTGTACTCACCAAGTCCAATACTAGATATCAAGATCTTTTTGGCTTTGGCATTTTTTTGAAATGATTTGACTTCTTCCTCAAAGTATTTTTCCCAAGATTTGGGTCCTCTAGGATTGCCCTTATGGTCCATCGCCATAGGAATCTTAGGACCTTTTTGAACGATGTCCCAAATTTCCAAGTCTTTACTTCCCGTAAAATCATTCATTCATTCTTCTTTCTTTCTTTTTTCCACCTTTCATAGTATTTTCCATTGAACAATGGTGGCCTAACAGATAAATGTCCTTCTTGAGCATTTGGTGGTGCAACTGTCTTAGATCCTTTTAAAGTGTTAGCCTTTATTGAAAGAACTTTCTCTAATACCAATTTTTATTATAAGGATTCACTGTGACACAAGAACGGGTGGGTTGTGTCGTACCTGATTTTCACGAATCAAAGAACCGGATTCTTTGACATACCTAATTCAGAGACAAGAAGCTAGTGAATTGAAAAATTTAAGGAACACGATAATTTTATGTGGAAAACCTCCTTGCATTTGGGAGTAACAATATGACCTACTCGTGTTGGATGTTCTCTCAAAACTTCATTAACTTCAAAAAGTAGTTTTTGGTTACAATTTAATAACCAAGGGGACTAACTCTAGTATCTTTTCCCTACATTGTAGCTAACCCTTTTAAAACTAAATGTAGTCTAGAATGCAAAACAAAAGCTCAAATTTTATGCTAGCAACTGATTACACTTCTTTAAAAGCAAATAGATTACAATTAAAGAACAATGACTCAACCTAGCAACCCAAGAACTGAGCAACTTCCTCTTTGAAATCTGGTTCGTTTAGTTGAGCAGTTTGAGTACATAGGAACACCTTCTTACTTGAGAATGCTATTGTCAAGAGTGATTCCTTGAATCTATGCAAATAGCGTATGTCACGACCCAAAATCCCATTAAAGATCGTGATAGAGCCTAACCTACTTTATAGGCAAGCCAACACACAATAACAATAACAGAAGCTGATTATTTAAGTTATTAGCTGAGTGATGATAAAACATGAAAGCGAAATTAACCTCAAAATCAAGATAAAGATACAAATATCCAAGACAAGGTCTAAACATGACCACAATTGTCTAGCTATACACTTAACCTGGTGTCCTAATATCATAAGCATCTAAAAGAGTGAACAATATCCAACAATATAACAATATCTGTCTGGAAGAACAAAAGCAGAAACAATTAGTCAAGGAGGGGAACTCCATGTGCTGTAGATTGAATCAATAAGGCAACTCACCACGAATTCTTCGGTGCAAATCTCTAAGTAGCTGGGTATGGCTGGAAAAATTTACAGAAGTATAGTTTGAGTACAAAATTACGGCACTCGGTAAGTATCAAGTCTAGTATCGAAGAAGTAGTGGCGAGGGGTCGACAATGACACCCAATAGCAGTGTGATAAGCAAGTAAAAACATAATGTAAAGCAATAGATAAGCCATGATATCATCAAATAGTTACAAAGGCAGAGACACAGTAATATCTGCTATTTAGAAATTCTTACTAGGTAAAGGAAACACAATATTGGTCAATATCTCAAGTGCTATGAAAATCACAATAATAAACTGAGCAAATGTATATATGAGTGCTACTGCATGAATATACAATGCATATGCGTGCTCATGACCAATTCTCAACACCTCACAATACCATTCCACATGCCGACACAAGCCAAGTGTCCAACTAATATCAATTTGAGTACCTTCGCTCACAAGGTAATCAACTGACGACGTGCAACCCGATCCACAATTATACCGAATTCTATAATTAATATCCGCTCATAATATCCTTTGTGCAAATTCTCAATTTTCTAAATATTCAACTCTCCAACTCATGTATATACATATTCGATGATGCAATAAAGGTGCACCAGTACAAAATAATAGAATGCAGATGAATGTCAAAATGAATAGGAGATAACATTGTCTAACCATGTAATTTAACTTTTCATAATAGTACAATATATTTATTAATCTTTGTTAAGTCCGATCATGATATCCAACATGAGCAACAAGAGTCAATAATAGCAAAATCATAAGTCAAATACGGCAATTACATGAATATGACTAAAGTAGAAAGCCCAACACGGTTAAAGTAGTCCATCGTGATCAAATCGTCAAGTCAAATTTCTAGCATGATCCCTAAGCATGATTAAGGTTCATCACGTACTCATATAATCAGCGAAAATATGGATAACAAATCATATAATCTCAACAAGGCATAATATAAGACTAAATTCTAACAAGCTATGTTCATAATAGCCACGCACATACGCTCGTTTCCTTACATATATGAAGCACCTAAATCCATCAGTAAGTAGCAAGCAAATTACCTATGGAGAAAATTCCCTTTTTACAAGGATAGACAAGAGACTTACCTCCACCTGGTAAGCTAAAATCAATCAAAAATTGCCCATACGTCGAAATCCAACTCCAAACGACTCAGATCTAGTCAAATACAACTTAAATATCAAACAAAGCTATAGGAATCACTTCCAAACTATAAATCTCGAATCTTAATTCAAATCAAAGTCAACAAAAGTCAATCCGGACCCCACATAGTCGAACCCGAATCAAGGGATAGATCTGGACTACCCATAACTCCATGAGTCCAAATATATAATTAGATTCCAAACCAAGTCCTAATCGACCTTTAAATTCCAAAAATACACCTCCTTAAGCTCTAGGCAAAAACCCCGAATTTCACTTTCAAAATTCTTAATTAAAGTATATAAAATAATTACTTACCCACAAAGTAGTGATGAAAATCTCCTCAAAAATTGCCTTTCTCGAGCTCCAAAACTTGTAAGAAAAAGTGACTAAATCACGAAATAAGTAAAAAGAAATGCATCAGCTGTCCCAAACCAAATCAACTGCTAGATAATCTCGAAACTCACCTTTGACAAGCCCAACTTGATCCTTGCGAGATTCCACCCAAGATAGTCTTTTGACTCATCTAATTTGGTCTTAAAATGATAGAGAGATATGATGTTTTTAATTTTAAAGGAAGTCTTAAATTTGGACGAACTTAGGGACATAACCAGTATTTTTGAAATTGCCGAACTAGAAAATTCAAAAATTGTAAAACCTTAGTTTTAGCACCTGAAACTCGTTTAGAACCTCCCTGTCACAAGTCATATATACATTTCAATCTTAAAACATGCTAATAACCTGCGCTCGCGCACTCAAAATACAGAAAAAGGTTGTCTGCACCCGATGTTGACTGTGGTCAAACTCCAGATTCTTAACTTAACTAGTCTCTCAACCAATGATCAAACCACGCCCGATCCTCTCGGGATTGCATCCAATCATACCAACAAGTATAAATACATTATCCAGAAGCTCGAAGCATCACATATAACATCAAAACCAAGAACCAAAGATCGAATCATTCTCTTAAGTTTCAAACATTCTAACTTCACCTAACACGTCCAAATCACACTTAGACATTCCGGATCGCCACCAAATTTTGCACATAATTTCAAATCAACTAAATGAACCCATACAATGTTTTGAAACCACAATATGAGTCTGATAACACCAGAGTCAACTCCCGACCAAACCTATTAACTCTTCAATCCTTCAAATTGCTAACTTTCGGCAAATAGAGCCAAAACCTTCTAGGAACCTCCGAATTCAAATTCGAACATATGCCTAAGTTCAAAATTATCATACAAACCTATTGGCATAATCACATAACCAATCTGTGGGCGTTTATCCAAAAGTCAAACCTCGATCAACTCTTACAACTTAAACTTCCAAAATGAGACTAAGTGTTCTAGATCACTCCCAAACCATCCCGAAATCAAATCAACCAACCCTTCAAGTCACAGAACAACAAACAAATTTACAAAAAAGCATCAAATAGGGAAACTGTAATGACCCGTCCGGTCATTTTGTGTAATTGCGTCCCGATTCCCATTTTAATGCTTCACACATGTGTTTTTATAGTTTTATGACTTACGGGGTTGATTAGTTTGGTTCCGGGAAGATTTTAGGTTGATTTGGACCCTTTGATCCTTGACTTAGAAGGTTAAGTTCAAAATATTGATCAAACTTTGACTTTTGTAAAAACAACACCGAAAGGTATTTTGATGGCTCCGATGGCTTTGTATCGCAATTTTAGACTAGGGCGTATGCCTGTAATTTTGAGAGGATTGGTGAGGTGGCCTACAAGCTTGCATATCCACCTAGCTTATCTATAGTTCATCCGGTGTTCCATGTTTCTATGCAGCGGAAGTATTATGGTAATCCGTCTCATATTTTTGACTTCAACACAATCCAATTGGACAAGGATTTGACTTATGTTGAGGAGCCGGTGGCTATCTTTGATAGAGAGGTCCGAAATTTGAGATCAAAGGACACCGCTTAAGTGAAGTTTCAATGGAAGGGTCATCCGCTCGACGACCGACCTGGGAGACTGAAGTGCGAAGCCAATATCCTCATCTATTCATCACTTCAGGTATGTTTGTACGCACGTTCGAGGACGAATATAATATTTGTTTAAGAGGGGGAGGATGTAACGACCCGACCGGTCGTTTTGTGTAATTGCGCCCACTTCCCTTTTTGATGCTTCACACGTAAGTGTTTATGGTTTTATGACTTATGGGGTTGATTAGTTTCGTTCCGGGAAAATTTCAGGTTGATATGGACCCTTTGATCCTTGACTTAGTAGCTTAAGTTAGAAATGTTGACCAAACTTTAGCTTTTGTGAAAATGACCAGGGGCTTTTGATGGCTCTGATAGCTTCGTATTCTGATTTTGAACTTCGGCGTATGCTCGGAATTCGAATTAGGAAGTCCGTAGGTTAATTTGTGTTGTTTTGCTGAAGTTTAGCAATTTGAAGTTGAAAGGTTTGACCTTAGGTTGACTTTTAGTTATCAGGCTTGAAATTTTATTTTGGGGCTTTGAATAGGGATATTATGCTATTTAGAACTTGTCTGCAAAATTTGGTATCATTTGGAGTTGAATTGATAGGATTCGGATGCTTAGTTGAAATTCTAGTAGTTCTTGAACTTTACTTTGAAATTTATGCGTTTTAGTATTTGATTCGTAGTTTTAGATATTATTGTTGTGTTTTGATCGCGCGACGAGTTTGTATGATGTTTTTAGACTTGTGTGGATGTTTTGTTTGGAGCTCTGAGGTGTAATGACCCAAAAGGTCATCACTTGTTTTAGAAATAAATTTTGTGTTCCGAGGCCTTACAACCTCCTTTTTGTCTCACCTCGATCTGCGTGTGCAGCCCAGACGAGTATCCGGAAAGCCATTATGTGAAAATTTGTGAAAAATAATGAATTTTGCTTTTGAAATGAATTTAGGCTGACTTCGGTCAGCATTTTGGGTAAACAGACCGGGACCCGTGATTTGACGGTCCCGGAGGGACTGTAGGAAAATATGGGACTTGGGCATATGCACTGAATTGAATTCCGAGGTCCCAAGCCCGAGAAATGAATTTTTGAAGAAAATTGTTTAACTGAAATTCTTAGAGTTTTTGGAAATTTGAATGTAATTGAATTCGATGGCATCAGGCCCGTATTTTGGTTCCGTATCCCGGTACAGGTCTTATATGGTATTTACGTTAAGCTTGTAAAATTTGGTAAGAAACGGACTTGAAATGACATGAATCGGACCTTCGGTTGTTAAAATTTGAACTTAAGAGTTCATGAGATTTTTTTTGATTTTGATGCTAAATTCATAGTTATTGATGTTATATTGATTATTTGGTCGCATGAGCAAGTCCGTATGATGTTTTTGGACTTGCGTGCATGTTTGGTTTGGAGCCCCGAGAGCTCGGGTGAGT
This sequence comes from Nicotiana attenuata, assembly GCF_001879085.1. Classification (NCBI taxonomy): domain Eukaryota; kingdom Viridiplantae; phylum Streptophyta; class Magnoliopsida; order Solanales; family Solanaceae; genus Nicotiana; species Nicotiana attenuata. The sequence continues at coordinate 228,680 of NW_017671657.1, read as the reverse complement.
TTTGGATAGGCCACAGAGTGAAATTTGGACTTAGAAAATTGCTGGTGTGTTGCAGGTTGATCGCTGCCAACTCCACGCTACAATAAAGTAGGAAGAGAGGGTTGCAATAGCTTTTACCCGATATGAGGGTCGGGATCGAATTCCTCAGAGAGCTAGAAATTGGAGTTGGGTATCTATCTAGACTAGAGTCGTGTAATTGTTCTAAATGTCACTTCCAACATTTTTGGGTTTTTCAATTATAAACTACTATTTTCAAACTACTAATTGAACTAGATTATGCTGCGAATAATTGCTAAAGTTGTATCTAATGGGAAGAAGGCACTAGGGTCGTGACATCACCTAGGTGGCTAATTGACGGGTAGATGTTACTAAGGTTCGATTGACATAATTGGGGCTTATGTTATAACCGTTGCACAAATTTTAGATGAAGCAACTAGGGTTCAAGTAGGGTGATTACTCTCTCGAGGTTTAACCCGTTAATTGGGACTATCATTTCTCATGAGTCCATCCCAATTCCTTGTTGGGTCAATTTTGGAGACTTAGACTCTCTTTCTCAAGAAGAGTCAAATCCACAAAGCACAAATCAGTGTTTGCAACCACCAATTTATAGACTAAAACATAAAATCAACCCAAATAGCAAACACCCATAGTCAATCTAACCCTAGATGGTAACACCCATCAATTACCCACACTAGGGTTGAGCCACAACCCTAGATAATGGGTTTAGCTACTCATTCTTGAAGGAGAAAATGAAGAAATAGATGAACAACAAGACTTATTAATTATTTATTAAATTAAAGTACAAGAATCTATCGTTAATTTGAAGCTAAGGTGCCAAAAATAGCTACAAAATAGGTCTCACGGGCGCAACTCAAAGTGTGGAATTAACTGATGACCTAAAAATGATAAAATGTTCTATTTATACTAGGCTGGAAAAAATGGATAAAAATACCCCTGCGGGGTCAGCGCGGACCGCATGAAATGGACTGCGGCCGCGCTAGGCTCTTTGACTTAAATTCTGGGCTCTCTGAAGTTGGGCTCCACGGACCGCGCAGAATGGACCGCGGCCGTGGAGACAGCTAGCGTGGTCCGCACAAAGATGACCGCGGACCGCATGGGCTGGGACTCTGGCAATTTCAACTCTCTGAATCTCTATTCCGCGGACCGCACAAAATGGTTGTGCGGCCGCGGAGCCTTCACCGCGGACCGCGCTATATGTACAGCGGCCGCATTGGTTGAAGCCTGGTTTTGCCAACTCTCTGAACCATCTAGTGCGGCAGCATTCGACTTTGTGCAGTCCGCACTAGGCTTGTTTGCCCTCAGTTTACTTGGTCTTTGATACTTGAGCAGGTTTCACTCCTTTAGAGTCGATCCTAGACATTTCGTCACTTTGTCGATTAAACCTGCAATCAAGCACAACTTATGAGCCTTTTGGGACTATTTTGTAACAATTTATATTCAAAGCATAGGTAAGTAGGAGCATAAAACACGTTAAAATCCCTACTTATCAACTCCCCCAAACTTAAGCCTTTGCTTGTCCTCAAGCAAACAAAATAAGACCAATCCCTTAAGGTAACATCCAAGAATTTCCAGCTATCCTAAAGTAACCTCAACAAGCATCAATTGGGACTAACAATTGCCCTCAATACGAATGCATCATTAACAACACTTGACCTTTGGAAAACCATGGATCAAGTGTGACACAAGAGCATCAAGAGTTGACTCAATACATCAAAGAACTCTTTCAATTACTTTGGCCATTGTGGACCCAAACTCATACATCCTCAACCTTCCCCTAAGCAAAACCTCACCCCTTTTTTAGACGTATTTGGCACACAAAACCCGAGGTTAATGGGAATTCACTCATCTCTCTCAGAAAAACGGTCACAAAGTCCGGCTCTAGGGTACCCATACNACTTGGTAGAGAACCCTTAGGGCGAGTATTCAATGATTGAGAGATTTGGCCTAATTGCACCTCCCAATTCCAAATGGAGGTATTGAAGCCAATTGAGCATCGGAATTTGGTTCTTCTTCATCATTTGTTCGAACATCATTTCTATTCTTCCCATATCATTACCCGAAGAACTAGATCCTTGAGAAGGGAACGGGGGTGGATTGTTCGGTTGTTGGTACATTGGGGGCCTTTGAAAGCCTTGCCCCCGATTGCCTTGGTTTCCATTGTTGTTCCAATTGCCTTGACCATTGTTGTTCCAATTGTTGTTATTACCATTCCAATTCCCTTGGTTGCCTTGATTGTTGTTCCCCCAATTCCCGCCTTGGTTGTTGTTGTTCCAATTACCACCACCTTGTTATTGATTGCCCCAATTTCCTTGGGGTCGCCATTGTTGGTTTGAAGAGTTGCCTCGATTGCCTTGATAGTTGTTAACATATTGTACCTCTTCATTTTGCTCATCATAACCCTCATTTTGAAACCCATCACACTCATCATCAAATTTCTCTGAATTCTCTTGGTTTTGTTGCCTCCTTTGCCTTCTCTTGTTGGTAAGAAAATTAACACTTTCCATAGCGTTCACTTGGCGAGGGTTTTGGACTTGTTGCAACTGTGCCTTAGCCAATTGGTTCATAGTAGTTGTCAACTCCGCTATAGCTTGTCCATGGTCATGTAACTCCTTATGCAAATGAATAACCGTAGGGTCACCTTGAGGAACATTGGCCCTACTTTGCCATGCGGATGACATATACGCCATCTCATCAAGAATCTCGCAAGCTTCATCATAAGACAACTTCATGAAATTACCCCCGGCCAATTGATTGACTTTGCATTGATTTGTAGTATTAATGCCCCGATAGAAGGTTTGCTGAATCATCGCCTCGGTCATATCATTGTTGGGGCATTACTTTACCATTGTTCTAAACCTCTCCCAAATCTCACGCAAAGGTTCCGTGGGTTCTTTCTTGAAAGCTAATATCTCATCTCGAAGTGCCGCCATATGCCCGGGTGAGAAGAACTTAGCAATAAATTTATCCGCCAACTCATCCCAAGTTGTGATGGAATGATTGGGGAGTCTCTCTAACCAATCCAATGCCTTTCCCCGAAGTGAGAATGGGAAAAGTCTCAACCTAAGAGCATCTTCAGACACATTCGTTTGCTTGCTACCCCAACATGTATCCACAAACCCTTTCAAGTGTTTGTAGGCATTTTGATCCGCAGTGCCCGTGAAATACCCACGCTGCTCAAGTAAGGTCAACATCACGTTTGTTATCTGAAAATTGCCCGCCCGGATTCTGGGTGGGACAATAGCACTTGCATATCCTTGGTTCGGTAGCACCCGAGGAACCGCTCTTGGAGGTGGCGGAGGAGGGTCTGGAACGTTGTCATTAGCATTGGCCGGGGGGCCTCGTCGTGGTCCTGAAGGTACAAGAGGCACCTCATCGTCTCCAATATCCTCAACCTCCTCCCCCGCAAGCATATTTCCAAGAGGGTCATTTGCATTTAAAGCCATTTAGGTACCTGTAGTAATCACACACACAAATTAGTAACAAAGAAGGAAAGAAGAACAACACACAAAACTAACTAAATAGATAGCCAAAATCGTTGGCTCCCCGGCAACGGCACCAAAAAGTGATCGCTGCCAACTCCACGCTACTATAAAGTAGGAAGAGAGGGTCGCAATAGCTTTTACCGGATATGAGGGTCAGGATCGAATTCCTCAGAGAGCTAGAAATTGGAGCTGGGTATCTATCTAGACTAGAGTCGTGTAATTGTTCTAAATGTCACTTCCAACATTTCTGGATTTTTCAATTATAAACTACTATTTTCAAAGTACTAATTGAACTAGATTATGCTACGAAATAATTGCTAAAGTTGTATCTAATGGGAAGAAGGGCACTAGGGTCGTGATATCACCTAGGTGGCTAATTGACGGGTAGATGTTACTAAGGTTCGATTGACATAATTGGGGCTTATGCCATAACCGTTGCACAATTTTACCCACTCTCACACCTCTCGGTAGAGAGAGTGATTTTGCCCAATTGACTCTCTCGAGACCAAATGGGTAGGCAAATTAGATCAAGCAACTAGGGTTCAAGTAGGGTGATTACTCTCTCGAGGTTTAACCCGTTAATTGGGACTATGATTTCTCATGAGTCAATCCCAATTCCTTGTTGGGTAAATTTTTGAGACTTAGACTCTCTTTCTCAAGAAGAGTCAAATCCACAAAGCACAAATCAGTGTTTGCAACCACCAATTTATAGATTAAAAAACATAAAATCAACCCAAATAGCAAACACCCATAGTCAATCTAACCCTAGATGGCAACACCCATCAATTACCCACACTAGGGTTGAGCCACAACCCTAGCTAATGGGTTTAGCTACTCATGCTTGAAGGAGAAAATGAAGAAATAGATAAAGAACAAGACATATTAATTAATTACTAAATTAAAGTACAAGAATCTATCGTTAATTTGAAGCTAAGGTGCCAAAAATGGCTACAAAATAGGTCTCACGAGCGCAACTCAAAGTCTGGAATTAACTGATGACCTAAAAATGGTAAAATGTTCTATTTATACTAGGCTGGAAAAACTGGACAAAAATACCCCTGCGGGGTCAGCGCGGAATGCATGAAATGGACCGCGGCTGCGCTAGGCTCTTTGACTTCAATTCTGGGCTCTCTGAAGTTGGGCTCCGCGGACCGCGCAGAATAGACCGCGGCCGCAGAGACAGCTAGCGTGGTCCGCACAAAGATGACCGCGGGCCGCATGGGCTGGGACTCTGGCAATTTCAACTCTCTAAATCTCTATTCCTCGGACCGCACAAAATGGTTGTGCGGCCGCGGAGCCTTCACCGCGGACCGCGCTATATGTACAACGACCGCATTGGTTGAAGCCTGGTTTTGCCAACTCTCTGAACCATCTAGTTCGGCCGCATTCGACTTTGTGCAGTCCGCACTAGGCTTGTTTGCCCTCAGTTTACTTGGTCTTTGATACTTGAGCAGGTTTCACTCCTTTAGAGCGGATCCTAGACATTTCGTCACTTTGTCGATTAAACCTGCAATCAAGCACAACTTATGAGCCTTTTGGGACTATTTTATAACAATTTATATTCAAAGTATAGGCAAGTAGGAGCATAAAACACATTAAAATCTCTACTTATCACAGGTATGCAGGCTTCGCAATTGCAAAGCCTGGCTCGCAAATGCGAAGATGGCCTGGGCAGGCCTTGATCGCAAATGCGACCATTTGATCGCAAATGCGGAGGGCCAGAGTCGCAAATGCGACATATGCCTCGAAAATGCGAAGCTCTCAGGAATTCTGAGTGTCGCAAATGCGGCAATTTCTTCGCAAATGCGAAGAAAGCAGACTTCTGAAGGGTTCGCAATTGCAACATCAGAGACTAGTTAATTGAGACTTAGACACATTTTCAGCCATTTTTACAACCTTTTCAGAACCTAAACACCTTTGGGCGATTTTTCAAAGACAACTACTCTTCCAAATCATTTGTAAGTCAATTCTAACTCATTTCTTTCAATCTAATCCATCTTTTTCCATGATTTCAACTCAAAATCAAGGGGTGTCATGGGGGAAATTGGGTGTTTTGGGTAGAACTTAGGATTTTCGAATTTTAGAGATTTGGACCTCGATTTGAGGTCCGATTTCAAAATAAATTATATATTTGAGTTCGTGGGTGAATGGGTAATCGGGTTTTGGTTCGAATCTCAGGTTTTGACCATGTGGGCCTGGGGTCGATTTTTGACTTTTTGGGAAAATCTTTAGAAAATCTATTTTCATGCATTAGAATTGATTCATTTAGCATTTATTGATATAGTTAAGTAACTTGTGGCTAGATACAAGCGAATTGGTGGTGGAATCAAGAGGTAAAGCGATAGTTGAGGCTTGAATTGTGTTCGTGGCATCGAGGTAAGTGTTTGGTCTAACCTTAGCTTGAGGGATTAGGAGTCGTGTCCTATTTGTTATGTGTTAGATGTTGAGTACGACGTATAGGCATGGTGACGAGTATCTATACGTTGGTGTCAAGCATGCCCGTGAGTCTTATACTATGATTAATATGACTCCGTTTTGTATTGTTCATGCCTTATGTGATGATTTCTATTTTTGAACGAGGCTTGTGGAAGTAATATTGGTAATTGAATATTGAAGAGCGTTGGCTCAAGTTGTAAAATAAAGTATTATTGGCAATTGAACGCTATAGAGCATTGGCTCAAGTTGTGAATTAAGTTGTGAGGTAAATGTGGAAAAGAGAAGAGGTTTATGATATTGTCTCCCTTGCCGGGATGTTGTTACCTTTAATGTTATCTCCCTTGCCAGGATATGATTGTCGTACTATTGTTCCCTTGTCGGGATTTTTATTGTGATTCTATTGATTCCCTTGCCCTTATTACTTTGTGATTGTTGTTTGGGTGAGGAAGAGTGTTAAAGCACGAAGGGTGATGTCGTGCATGATATTTGTGAGAGAGTGTTAAAGCACGAAGGGTGATGCCGTGCCGCACAATGTACAATTCCGTGCCTTTATATGAGTGATAATGCACGAAGGATCATTCCGGGCCATGATTATGTGAGGTAAAAGCACGAAGGGTGATGCCGTGCCGATTATATTGATTCTTATGGGGAGGACAAGAGTAAAAGCACGAAGGGTGATGCCGTGCGCTTGTCCTTGATTTTCTTAATTCTTGCTGATAATTGAGTTATGGTGTTCTTTACGTTTATTTACTGATTTTCTGTTGTTACTTGATTTTATTGTGATTTTATTGATTCCCTTTCCCTTATTGCCTTGTGATTGTTGCCTGGGTGAGGAAGAGTGTAAAGCACGAAGGGTGATGCCGTGTATGATATTTGTGAGAGAGTGTTAAAGCACGAAGGGTGATACCGTGCACTTGTCGTTGATCTCCTGATTTATATTGATAACTGAGTTAATGGTTTCTCTACATTTAACTGTTGGTTTTCCGTTGATCCTAGTTGTTCCCCCCAGCATTTCCCCCTTGCTATCGTGAATTGTAAAGTTTTGCCTTTATTTTCTGTTGTACATGATTTAACTGCACAGGTTTATTTGGTAGTTTGGTCCTAGCCTCGTCACTACTTCGCCAAGGTTAGGCTAGGAACTTACCAGCACATGGGGTCGGTTATACTGATACTACACTCTGCACTCTTTTGTGCATATCCCGATACTGGAGCATACGGACCTTAGCTTTGGGTTGCTGCCTTCAGTCTATTTGGAGACCCGAGGTAGTCCTGCAGGCGTCCGCAGGCCTTGGCGTCTCCTTCTATCCTTTCATTCCGTTTCTTTTATGTATTTCAGAGACAGGGTTGTATTTATGTTTCGGACCATTATTTGTAGTATTCCTAGACAGTCTGTGAAATTGTGACACCAGTTCTGGGTAGTTTATGTTATGGATTGGTATTGGTATCATTATTAAAATATTACATTTTAGTCTTCCGCTTATAAATTCCGCTGTTTACATGATGTTGGTTCTTAATTGTTAAAGGATTAAAATGGGAAAAAGGTAAATTATACAAATGGTTGGCTTGCCTAGCTTTCACTAGTAGGCGCCATCACGACTCCCGATGGTGGGAAATTCGGGTCGTGACATGAGGTCTCGGATAAGTTTTGGACATGTTATAGAATGTTTTGGACTGAAAATGAATTGCTAGTGTTGCTGGTGCTCTGTTATCGCAATTGCGAGCACCAGCCTCACAATTGGGAAGGTGACTCGGGGGTTTCTGATGTCGCAATTGCGACTAGCCCCTTTGCAACTGCGAAGTCAGTAGGCCTAAGGCATGGGTCGCTGTTGCAAACAATTGTTCGTGTTTGCAAAGAAGTCCAGTTTCGCCCTTTGTCGCAATTGCGACAATTGTTGAGGCTGTCAGGATTCGCAAATGCGATCCCTTGTCCGCAATTGTGAGGGTTCGCATTTGTGAAAATTGCGACATCTGCAGCTGGATAAAAGAGCTGGGAGTAGGGATTTTTCCACATATTATCTCATATTAGCACCCTAGACTCGGTAGGAGGTGATTTGGAGAGGGGATTTTCATCTACAAACATTGAGTAAGTGATTCAAATCAATTTCCAACTATATTTCATCAATATATCTTTGATTTAGCATAAAAAATCATGTGAATTAAATTGGAGACTTGTGAAACTTTGTCAAGTTTTTGAAAAATAAGAAATATAGTTTTGAGAATCGAGTTGGACTTGGATTTTGAAACTAATCACATATATGAACTTGTGGGGTTATGGGTAGTCGGAATCTTCCTTGGACCTGTGTTTTGACCGGGCGAGCCCTGAGTTGACTTTTGTTGACTTTTTGGGAAAAGTGTAAAGATCATAGCTTTATCTATTGTAATTACTTTCCCTTGTATTGTTTGATGATATTAAGCTGAATGTGGTTAGATTTGAGCCATGTGGAGGTGAATTTTAGGGGAAAAGCAATTTTTCAGGATTGAGTTGGCCTAGTTGAGGTAAGTATCTTGCCTAACTTTGTGAGGGGGAACTACCCCTTAGGATTTGGGATTGATTGTGTCATTTGTGCTATGTGGAAGCCGTGTACGCAAGGCGACGATTGGGTACACGGGTTATATGTGGTATTTGACCAGTATAGGCTACTTAGATTCTTTCCATGCTTTAATAGAATTGTCATATCATGTTTTAAATTCTCATAGTCAAACTCTCTTACTTGTGTTAGTCTATCCATACATGCCTTAAATGAGATTGTTAGCACTTATTCTACATCTTACTTGATATTTTTATCTTATACTTTAGTTGAATTTGTTGTCTCTTTTATTGTTACATGTTATCTCTTCCATTGTTGTTTTATCATTATCTAAGGTCATTTTTACATGTTATCTCTTCCATTGTTGATTATCCCTACTCGAAATCATCGTTATATGTTATCTCTTCCATTGTGAGTTATTCTTATTTAACATCGTGGTTACACATTATCTCTTTCATTGTTGAGTTATTGGTGTTGAAGTTGCGAAAGCCCTTGTCACATTGAGGCGAAGTTGTTAATTGTTGAGATATCCTTCTTGTTGAGAAATTTACATTCATTGGTATTGTTGATATTCTTGTACACATTGTGGTTGAGCCATGGACTATTGTTGTCGAAACATTGATATTGTTGATTATTGGCAAGTTGTGGCATATGGGCACTTGCAGTGCAATTTGTTATTGTGATGTGATGTTGATGCGCATGCGGCGGTATAAGGATAGGGGTTAATTTGCATGCGGCGTCATAAGGTGGTACTTATGTGTGAGTTGCTTGTAAGGGAATTACTTGAAGCCACGTGTCGTCATAAGGTGGGCTAAGTGCGTTAGCTATTTCGGGAAAAATATTTTCAATACTATTTAAATGTAAGGCTACGCGGCGATATAAGGAAAGATTGTGAGTGAAATTGAGAAATGTGAATACGAGGCGGTACCTCGGTTGTGATTCTTGTTGTGTACGAGGCGATACCTCGTTTGTAATTCTTGTTGTTTATCTCATGTTGTAAAGAGTTATTGGTGAAACACTTCTTGTTGTTCTTATTCTTCCTTGTCTTATCGGTTTGGATCCGTGTTTGACTATGGTGTTTCTCTGTAATTGCTTCCTTTATGTTATCTCTATGCTTACAATTTCGGCATTAGTCTATGTTATTAACTTGTTTCGTATTAGTTATTTCTCCGCCTTCCATTACTTCTCGTTATTATGTTTCATTCTATTTATTATGTCCTAGTAGGTTTCTTGACATGGCCTCGTCACTACTCTACCGAGGTTAGGCTTGATACTTATTGGGTACCGTTGTGGTGTACACATACTACGCTTCTGCACATCTTTTTGTGCAGATCCAGGTACGTCTGGTTGTGCTGGACGTGCTTGATTGTAGCTGATTATCAGAGACGTCAAGGTATACCTGCTCGATGTCCGCAGCCCTCGGAGTCACCTTCCGTTATCTTTATAGTATTGTTGTTTCCTTCATTAGACAATGTTGTAGTAGGTGTTATGGAACATTCTGTAGAAGCTTATAACTCAGTCTCACCGGGTTTTGGGAGTATTATAGTGGTGCTTTTGTTATCGAAATATTATGAGAATGGTTAGTTTATATCATGTTTTATATAGGTGTAATTAGTCATAAGCAGGTTTAGAAGAGTCTTGTAGATCAGTACAAAGACGTCTACACTTATCTTCGAGAGGCTACGGAAACTGTTAGGAAAACTCCACTTCTTTGATTCTTATTGTGCGAATTAGTTGACTTCGAAAACTAAATCTTTGACTTTTTATTCTCTCAGAGATGGTGAAGACACGAACTATTGGACCCGACGATCAGACACCCGTGCCCGTGTTAGAGCAGTGAGAGGTTAGGGCAGAGGCCGAGGAGAGGCACGTGGTGTAGCTAGAGCACCTGCCCCGGCTGTGATAGAGGAGCAACCAGTAGATCTAGTTGGGGGACAGGCACCCGAGGTGCCTGTTGCCAACCCTGCACTTCAGGAGACCCACGCACAGTTTTTGAGCATGTTGGGTACCTTAGATCATGCGTGGTTGATTCCACTTGCACCAGCTACATCTCAGGCTAGGGGAGGAGCTCAGACTCCCGCGGCCCGTACTCTAGAGCAGTAGGTCCATATTAATCAGGTCCCAGAAGTTATGCCAGCACAACGTGTTGTTCTGGTTCAGCTCGAGGTTAGGGAAGTGGCATCTGTGGAGGAGTCAAGAAGTATCATCCTCCTAATTTCAATGACTTAGCTTCAGAGGATGCACAAGATTTTCTAGAGAAATGACACCGTATTTGCCACACCATGGGTATTGTGGAGATGAGCAGAGTTGCTTTCACTACATTCCAGCTATTAGGAGCAGCATATCAATGGTGGCGGGTTTACGAGGAGGGTAGCCTAGCTGATGCAACTTCACTTACATGGACTCAATTTTCAGAGATGTTCTTAAGAGAGTTTGTTCCTCAGACCCTTCGAGATGCATAACACATGGAGTTTGAGCAGCTGTGCTAGAGTACTATGTTAGTGTCAGAGTAAGCTGTCAGATTCAGTGATTTGTTCAGATATGTACCTACTTTGGTTTCTACAATTAGGGAGCGAGTCCGTCGATTCATCCAGGGGCTCAACTATTAGGTTCAGCATGGCTTGAGAGTTAGATTCAGCTACCCCATATCAGCAGTTGGTAGAGATCGCACAGAGGTTTAAGGCATGCGGGGCCGTGAGAGAGAGGATAGGGAGGCCAAAAGTCCTCGAGGTACTGGAGGATTTAGTGGTGGCCACACTGCCGTTACAACCCGTCATTGTAAAGGCTATGTGAGCCTTCCAGTGCATTTGGCACTTCTAGCTTCTAGTGGTACTCCGGCTATCCTAGGTCTCAGGTTGCACACTTTGCTCAGCCACTTTCTAGTGCACGTCCTGCACGGGGTGCCTTCAGCGGTTAGTCCAGCCAACTAGGCCCAAGCCAGTTCCAGTTTCCATGCCCACCGAGAACTTGCTTTTAATGTGGTGATACTCATCATATGGTGAGGGACTTCCCCAGACTCAGGAAGGGTGCACCTCCATAGACTACTCATGCTCCACGGACTCAGTTAGGTCCACAGACATGACAGGCCATGGTTGCTGCTCCAGTTGATGTTCAACCCGCACAGCCAACTGGGTTGGGAGATGGACGGGTAGAGGTCGCTCTAGAGGGGGAGGCTAGGCCAGGTTCTATGCTTTTTCGGGTAGGACGGAGGCAGTCGCTTCAAACACAGTCATCACAGGTATGGTTCTAGTTTGTCATAGAGCTGCATCATTCTTATTTGATTCGGGATCCACTTATTCATATGTGTTATCTTACTTTGATCCGTATTTGGATATATCTCGTGATTCTTTGAGTTCTCCTATTTATGTGTTCATGCATGTGGGATATTCTATTATTGTGGACCGTGTGTATCGGTCGTTTTTAGTTGTTATTTGTGGTTTTGAGACTAGTGTTGACCTATTGTTGCTCAGTATGGTAGACTTTGATGTGATCTGGGGCATGGACTAATTTTCGCCTATCATGCTATTCTAGATTGTCACGCCAAGACTGTGACATTGGCTATGCTAGATTTTCCATAGTTAGAGTGGAGGGGTACATTAGATTATGTTCCTAGCAAGGTTTTGTCATTTCTAAAGGCTCAACGGATGTTGAGAAGGGGTGAGATGCATAGCTAGCCTTTGTGAGGGATGTCAGTGCTGATACTCAAACCGTTGAGTCAATTCTAGTAGTGAGAGACTTCCTATATGTATATCCAGCAGATTTTACGGCATACCGCCCGATAGGGATATCGATTTTGGTATTGACATGTTTCTTGGCACTCAGCCCATTTCTATTCCACCATATCATATGTCCCCAGCAGAGTTGAAGGAGTAGTTGCAAGAGTTGCTTGATAAGGGTTTCATTCAGCCTAGTGTGTCGCCTTGGGGTGCGCCAATTTTATTTGTAAAGAAAAAAGATGGTTTTATGCGCATGTGTATTGATTATTGGCAGTTGAACAAGGTTACAGTGAAGAATAGGTACCCATTGCCGCGCATTGATGACTTATTTGATCAGCTACAAAGTGCCAGGTTGTTCTCAAAGATTGATTTGCGGTCAGGGTATCATCAGCTGAAGATTTCAAATCCGGATATTTCGAAGACTTCCTTTAGGACTCGGTATGGTCACTATGAGTTCCTTGTGTGTCATTTGGGCTGACCAACACCCCAATAACATTTATGCACCTAATGAACAGTGTATTTCTTCCATATCTTGATTCATCCATCATTGTGTTTATTGACGATATCTTGGTGTACCACCGTAGTCGAGAAGATCATGAGCAGCACTTGAGGATCGTGCTTCAGACCTTGAGAGAGAAGAAGTTGTATGCAAAATTCTCAAAGTGTGAATTCTGGCTTGATTCAGTGGCGTTTTGGGTCATGTGGTGTCGAGTGAGGAGATCAAGGTAGATCCAAATAATATTAAAGTAGTTCAGAGTTGGCCCAGACCATCTTCAACTATTGAGATTCGGAGTTTTCTTGGTTTGGCCGGGTATTATCGCTGTTTCGTAGATGGTTTCTCATCCATTGTCGTACCTATGACCAGATTGACCCAAAAGGGTGCTCCTTTCAGATGGTCCGAGGAGTGTGAGGCGAGCTTTCAAAAGCTCAAGACTGCTTTGACTACAGCCCCATTGTTGGTGTTGCCTACTGTCACGCCCAGAACCTGGGCCTAGACGTAACACGGCACCTGGTTCCTGACTACATGTGACCGAGCGAACCAACTGGCTGACCGAATCAACATGTGATATCATAACATACTAAATGCGGAAGATAAACTAACACATGCTGATATACTGAATGTCTGAATGATATAAATCAAAGTGTGGAAACACTAATACAAGTCTGAAACATATCTGTAGTCGACATTGCTTAACATGAAAAAATTGTGACTCTGTCTAACTGTTACTCTAGTCTATGAAACCTCTAATGAAGTACTGAAAACACTGATTGTCTGAAAATACTGAAGACTATTAGGTAATGATAATGTCCCGAAAGAACTGGGCTCACCAAATAGTTGTTACGAGAATCCTAGCACTCTAAATCATCAACCTGTAAATCATTACTTGCATCGTGAGATGTAGGCCTCGAGCAAAAGAGACGTTAGTACATTTGAATTGCACTGGTATGTAAAGCAACTGAAAGAAAGAACTATAAATGTTGAAATTAATATTGAGCGGATAAATGAGAATTGATAATTGATAACTGAAACGATAATTGTTGAAACTGAAACTGAAATGATTAATGAAAGATGATAATTGAAATGATAACTAATAAATTGATAACTGATAACTGATAACTAAACTGAACAAAGGAAGTAAGGATATGTATACTCCCTCTTTTAAATGATGAAAAAGCTGTTTATCTGAATATTAAACTACGGCCTCAGGCCCAATATATATGTGCACAAACTGCAGCCTCGGGCCCAAGGATGCATAAAACATAAACTGCAGCCTCAGACCCAAAGATGCATAAAGCATTATCTGCGGCATCAGGCCCAACTATGCATAAAGCATTAACTGCGGCCTTAGGCCCCAATACAATTGTTCACCATTCAGGGATTTCAAATTAGGAACTGAGAATCATACTGTAATACATGATACTAAAATACTGAATCGTTTTGAGTTACATGATACTAAAATACTGAATAGGACTAGACTGAGACATGTATTAATGAACTGATTATGAAAACTGAAACTTCAACTGTTTATGACATGCTGAGTAATCTAGACTGAGACTCATGGGAATCAAACCCAAGTCTATATCGATTACGCACTGAGCTCACAACGTTCAGAATGAAAGTCATGAACGAGTTACGAAGCTAGAGAATGGAAGTTCTGCAACTATTCAAGGAATTGAGCTTAACTATATATTTCTGAGGCAATTAATAACGGTGTAAAAGAAACGTAGTGTAGGGAGAATCATGAACATTCCCAAACATAGAGAGTTAGCCTCACATACCTTGACTCTGGTCCTTCTAAGCGTATCACAATGTTTCGTCGCCTCTTTTAACGATAATCTTTTCGAAGTTCACTCTTCTTGAATTTGAGTTCTAGGGTTTCCTTTCTCAACAATGGTGTCTCGATCGAATATATTAGATGAAGGAGGGACCTTGGTGAAGTTGGGTTCTTGAGAGCTTCCCTTTCTAGAGTAGGTTTTCGTGTTTGGGGTATGGGGGAACGAGGTAGGAATTTTAGATAAGTGAACACGTGCCAAAATTGAGGAGGAAATAAAAATAGCTTGGATAAACAACGTCGCACGAGGCACCATCAGGGGTGCCAAAATAACTGTGCAAGGCGCCAGCAGAGGCACCAAAACTACAGTGCCTTGCACTGTCTGGGGTGCTAATGTTACAGTGCCTTACACTATCAGGGACGCTGATGTTAATGCCCTGGATAGTGCCTTGCACTGTCTATGGCCATAAGACAGACCTCCCATAAACTTAGTCGATTCTTTGAATTTTACGTAGCTCACTCTCTATCTTGATTCTAAAATTATTGTTTCCACCCATATTCATCCCGATAGGACTTCACATGTTTTAAAGGTCACATTAATACTCATTTAATGCATCCACAACTTATCCTGATTTACGAGGTGTTAGATTATCTCCCCCTTGGGATTATTCGTCCTCGAATGATTGTTCTGGTTGTAACTACGGCTTCCTCTAGACCTTAAACAGGACTGATGGAAACATGTGAACACTGTACTATTATGAACACATGGATACTAAACTGAATGAATACATGATTACTGATGTGCTGAGATACTAAACTGAATAGCTACTGAACTGAATGGCCACTGAACTGACTGAACACTGAGCTGATTGAATACTGAAAGACATGGAGATTATAATATAAGTTCTGAATGAGAAGGTTAGCTACCTTCGACATTTCTCCAAAATACCTACCAGCTCACATAGCATAACACTAGCTCCATAGGGCATCATAATACGCATAACATGAAACATTTACATGAATACTCGTCTATAATGGATACCTGAATTCTAAAATAAAGTTGACATATGAATACTGAACTCGCACGAATAATTGAGTACTTAACTGAAGTGAATATCTGACAACTGAACTAACATTAATATCCGAGTACTAAGCTAGCATGAATATCTGAGTACTGGGCTGACATGAGTATCTGAGTACTGAACAGACATGAATGTTCTAACATGATATCTGAATACTGGAAACATAAATATCGTGACATGAGATCTGAATACTGGAAACTCGAATGTTATAACATGACACGTGAAATATTGGGTGTAACACCACCAATTTTGGCAGCAACTCAAACCGTAAGCTACTTGCCTGATCTTCCATAGGATCCTATATGGCCTGATGTATCTGGGACTGAGCTTTCCTTTCTTCCCAAATCTTAGAACACCTTTCACGGGCAAAACTTTTAGAAATACCCAATCATAAACTTGAAACTCTAAGTCTTTACGCTGCACATACTAATAGGACTTTTGGGTACTCTAAGCCGTCTTCAAATTTCTCCATAGCTTGATAGACCAATATTGGTCCCAACAACTCTTCTTTGCCAACTTTGAACCAACCAATTGGCGATCTACACCTTCGCCCATACAAATCACACTTTTAAAATAAGCGAGATAATGCTATTATAAGGTCTATATCTACCATTTCCACTAAATGATATGTATATTCCGTGGTAAAACACCAGGATTTGTGCTGCTCGACTTTCACTTGTTGACAATTCGGACACTTGTCCACAAAGTCTGCGACGTTCTTTTCCATGTCGTTCCACTAATAAATCTCCTTGAGATCATGATACATCTTTGGGGAACCTGGGTAGATATAATACTTGGAATTATGGGCTTCTAACATGATTCTCCTTCTCTAAGTCCATTTATGTCTGCACACACAATCAGGCTTGGTAATCTTCTCCTCTTATTCAAAAGCCATCATCTTATGATTGTGAACCCCCCCGTTCAGCTAGAACTAGGGGTGTCAAAATGGCTAAAAGAAAATAGTTAACTACCCATTTATCCACTAAAAATGGGTTGGATAATGAACTTTTTAAAAACGGGTCAAATATGGATAAGAACCATATTACCTATTTAGAAAATGGATAACCAACGGGTAACCAACAGATAACCAATGGGTCTATCTTTTACATTTGTAAAGCCTCAAATTGGTGGTTCTTCAAGTTAGGGAGACTAAGAATTCTCTCAAAAGTAATCATATACAAGAAGTCATGGATAATATGGTTACCCATATTATTCACCGGTTAACCAGTTTTTTATTCGTATTAAATATGGGTCGGGTCGGATAATTTATCCGTTTTTTCATTACTTGTTACGACCCGAACCATATCCGACCCGCCCCGCCCGTTGTTGATACCCAATCTTTCCCTCATATATTCTAAATATACATATATATATTTTTAAAAAATAGTGCACATGCATTTACAAACATGCACAACTATTTCTATAATTTTTCTATAATTTATAAAGCTTTATATCAAGTTATTTATGCATATAAATATCCAATAAGTATCCCTCATATTATTTTTATGATGATTTAATCATCTAAATTTATCATTTATTCCCATATAGTGCTTAAATATTTTAATTTTATTTTTTATAGTTACATTTGCAATTTAAGGCTAGAATTACGCAATTTGCAATAATAGCCCATATATATGCATAATTATATTATCTATACAGAAAATGACTTTCTATATTTTTATAATACTAAGTAATTATTTTAAATTATTTTCATCCACAAATGACATTTTTATCATTTATAAATTATTTATTTAAATTAAATGGGTTTTTAAAACATAGTCCCTCTTCAATTGAATTTTCGGACCCCTAGCCCAATAATATAGTCAGCCCAATTACCCTAAATCATAACCCAATACCCAAACCCAAATACCCTACCCGTCTATAACCCGCCCCAGCCTAAATATAATCCTGGCCCTTGATCTCAGAAGATCAACGGTCCAGGATCAATTTTTCCTTTTTTAATTACACCAACCCTTAAACCCTACCCTCATTTCTCCCAAACCCGCCGCCTCTGGATCCCTTCTCGCATCTTTTCTCTCTCTCACCCCCCTCTAACCCTAGCCCCCCGCCACTGATATCCCCCTTGATTCATGGGGTTTTCCTTTGATTTCATGCCCTATCCGGCCTCATCTCTCTACTGGTTGTATGATTTTTATGTTACTTGAGGATAATCTCAAGAGATTCGAACCAGATTTGGTTCAAAGTCTCTCATTTCTCGATTAGTCCGTCTATGTTCACTCTGATATCTGTGAGTACTGATATTTTCGTGTTTTTATGGTCTCAAATCTCTGGTTAGAACCAGATTTGATTCACTTTTGTTTATATCCACAAACCTAACTATTTCTGGTTGAATCCGTTTAGATCTCTTTAAATCTGAAGCGGTTTTGAGTTTGTTTGGTCTTTTTTCCTTAAGATTTTTTTTTACCATTATTGTTAACCGATTTTATTTTACCCTAAAAGATAGGGTTTTGATGGGTTTTCTGCAAGAAATATTTAAACGTTTAAATGTTTTCAACTCTGGTTTTCTTCTTTACTTTTTCGACTGATTTTTACTTGAGTTTCATCTCTATGTCTTTGAAATGTCTTAGGGTTTCCATTATTCGACTATTTATTATACTGTTTTGCCCGTTCACCTTCAACTCCGTCAATTAAGTGTTAATTGATTTACTTACCTAAATTAGGGTTTGAATTTAGTACCAGTGTTTCCTTATTAAGTTCTTACTTGTTCTTACCTTATTTATGTACCCGTATCACTGGTTGATTTTGTGTTCTGACTCGTAATTGATTGTGGAATCAATTCTTACTTTATTTGACCTCAGTTTTAGATACTGATTGATTCCGTGTGAGATTTTCCTTAAATTAAGTGGTACTTATTTGATTTTATCTTCTTAATTGATTCATGCTGACCGTAATTGATTGATTAACTGATTTTCATACCTTATTTGTGTGTTACTAATTTTATACCTTATTTATTTTACTCTACTGTATGCTATAAAAGCCACTCCCTTGTCCTGATTTTACAGACATTGAGACACTTACACGTTTTACAACTTCTTCACTGAACAACCTTATAACTTTCAAACACTCTTTTTCTATTGTTCTGATTTCTACATTGTTTGGCTGGCTGAAAGCCAAGGCTAGATTCTCTGGGTTCAAATTGCCATTGCCTTCTTGTTTACTTCTTTCTCAACTGGTATGCTTTGACTCCTGTTATCCTATTCTGTTCTATGTGCTTATTTGGTTAGTTTATTTCAAAATCTCAGCATGATTCTATTTGACATATGACTATAAGATTCCACTTAGTGATAATACTAAACTAAGTTATATCCAATAATGTGAAACGCTGTCTAATTCAGTTGTATGTTCCCTGTTCTGAACATGGCTGGATACTGCAAGCATGTAACTAATATGTGGCTAATTCTGTCTGTTAATTCAAGTGTCCTTGCTTTCTATGATTACTTTGAATACTGGTATGAGTATCTAGTTTGAACAAATACCAATCTGCTTGAACCTTGTGCTAAATATGGATTCTGTTTGTTTCTTGATACAACTCTGTTTGCAACTCTGTAATCTGAATCTATTTGCTTCTGAAAAATAAATTGATTTTTCTAGAACTATCCTCCTTACCCTCTATGTACTGGTTTTCAAACTTCTACTCTTAGTCCTTTAGGTTCCTACCACCCCCAGTGTGAACATGCCTAGGGTCCTTGAGACTCCACTAAACTCTGACACATTGGGGCCGTCCTTCCAATCTTTTATGAAATGTTTCTTCAAGTGTGGTCCTGGTGTGAGCATTTCCAGGGGTCCCTGATGCCCTTGGGAAACTTTGACACACTAGGAACTTAATTCTATCTGCCATGGATGGGTCTTCCTTTATGCTTCAGAGTTGCTATGTTTGAAGGCCTGGTTCCCAGGTTTATATTGGGCCTGCTGAGGCTCCCTATAGTGTAATGGATACTGTTATGTAATTTATTCATTATGGGCTGTAATAATGTAAGAATCTCTGTAATAAACAGATCTGGGGTTTATTAGTAAAAGCTGGGGAGGGGGGGTTTTTCTATATTTGTTTGAAACTCGGGTAGAAATCCTGCCTATAGGACTTAACCATGCTGATTGCATTATGTGGATACTGTACTATGTTTAGAGATCCTGCCTATAGGATTTTTATGATCGTTTTTTATTCTGTGCTGCACATCTGCATGCTAGAAACCCTGCTTTACGTTTAACTCTACACATTAAAAATCCTGTTCATAGGATCTACACGTATTTCTAATCCCAACATGCATTAGTGATCATGTATATAGGATTCGATTTGTGAGAATTAACAAACTTTCCCGGCAATTTGCTTAAAAATTTCTGCCCGCATATGATTAATAGATATCATGCCTGTAGGAGATAAAAAATCAGTTTCAACTTAGATATCATGCCTATAGGAGATAAAAAAATCAGTTTCAACTTAGATATTACGCCTATGGGGTGAAATCAATTATGAAGCTTAGAGATCATGCCTATAGTGGTTTAAATATATTCAGCAATTAGAAAGCATGCCTATAGGATTCAAAGAGATAAAACCTGTCTTTATGAGTTAAAATCAGTGTTACACTTAAAAATCATGCCTAAAGGATCTTGTTAGTCTCTTCTGAATTTGAGCGCTCTTCTAGATCACTTAGGCAACGTATCCACAAGACTCGTTATTGATTCTAGGTTTAAAACACAGATATTTTACTGCCTGAAAATGCCCAGATTCAATGCTTCATAAAATCAGTAGGTAAACCAGTAGGTCCTGATGCTCGCCTTAATAAACTGCTTCTTTATATTCAATTCTGCTTAGCTAGATATCTTGCCTATAGGATCCTAAATTAACAAAGTTTGCTGATTTAATTGCGTTCATTTGTTGTCTACTTGTGGAGGTCAATGTGAGCCCCTATTTGTTCTTTACATGAAGTCCTATATGAATTTGTTTGTCGCTTAGCTTTTCTCATTTTAAGCAACATAGGTCTGTCTAGAACCACCCTAAATAGAGCTCTTAAATACCTCCAGGACCATAGGTACGGGACGAGTAGTGCAAAAAAGCACAAGGCACGAGTTAGAAGGTATTAGAACGCTTAGGTAACAACTGAAAGATAGTAATTGGGTAGTAAAG
Organism: Nicotiana attenuata; assembly: GCF_001879085.1. Classification (NCBI taxonomy): domain Eukaryota; kingdom Viridiplantae; phylum Streptophyta; class Magnoliopsida; order Solanales; family Solanaceae; genus Nicotiana; species Nicotiana attenuata. The sequence goes on along the minus strand of NW_017671657.1, from coordinate 207,999 downwards.
GAAATGGTAGCCCATGCGTTAATGCTATGAGTAAAACCCCGACTTGAGGGAGTCGCAAAGCATTGCATGGAATGATCCCATAGGCTAAAAAACTTAGGACCACCCCCTATACTCCTGTGTAAAAATAAGTTGAATATTGTATCTATCCAATTTGTTTTCTTCCCTTTTGAGACTAATTCACTTAATTTAAGTTCGGCCGGGACCCACCGTTGTGGACCTCGAGGGGTGCCTAACACCTTCCCCTCAAGGTAATTTCGAGCCCTTACCCGATCTTTGGTGACGCAAACTAGTTTCATGAGTTAATTGATCTAGGTTCCCTAACGCACCTTAATCCGTTAGGTGGAGACTCTTCAAATCCCTTACCCCGTCCCAAAGGGAAGGGAGTTGTCTAAAAAATGCTGAAATCCGATTTCGCGAGAAAAAGGGGGCGCGACACCCGTTTGCCACTCCTAGCTGCAACAGGTAAGGATCATCAAGTTGTTTCTCCTTCATTTCGGCTACTAAGGAGGAACAAGTCCTATTCTGGAAAACAACTCCACAATCTTCGGAGTCCGAAAGTCAAACTACTAGCTTGGCTAAGTAGTGAACTTCTTTCACCAGAGTTCTCTTATCTACCTCAATCATGAGCTATACTTGCAACACTTGATTATCTTCTTAAGCACTTCCTGAAAATACTTATAGTATTGTTGTGAGCTAAGTCTCTGACCATTACTCGGAAAATTAGAGTCTCATACAACGGCACTACCCTCGTAATACATAGCTGGGCACGATTTTATGTTTTTTCTGTCCCATGCTAACTATGTGGGTTTCAAATCTCCAACTGGACTTACTGACGATTTTCTCATCTCCCCCTGGGACTAAAGGTTAAGGTCTTATACTTGCGGATCCTTCTCTTTTGTTGGGATCCAAATAACTTTCCTTATCTTCTGCAATTCTTTGCACTTTATTTCAATGATGACTCATTTTCAAACTTACTCCTGAGCAATCTTTCTTACTAGGAAAAGCCGAATTAATACATAAATGGAAAGTTGATGTGTTCACAACTATCATACACAATCTTAATGATTTAATTCTGCTCACACTGTCAATCTTGGGGAAACCCCTTTTCGATTACTCTAAAAGGCTATTCTTCTGTAGTTGATCTCTTACTGCTAGCTGATTTTTTTATTCTACCACCGCCACTATACTTCGAATTTAACTTAAGATTTTGGGTTCTAAAACGCGTTCGGTGTTTCAAACTGTTACCCACTCACTAGTGTTAACCTGACTAAGTAATTCAACTTGTACCTCTACTAGCTCTTCTGAAATTTCTAATTTGTTGTATCGCTCAAAACGTACATACTATCATTTTACTAACCACCTGCTAGTGATAACTGTGATTTTAACACATTTTATGCCCATACTTGCCTATGCCTTATGTATGAATTGTCATGAAATAGACCCAGAATGCTTACAAAGTGCGCTTGATTGCAGGTTTAAGTGACAAGATGACGAAAGTCAAGAATCAGCTCGAAATGGAGTGAAACCTGCTCAAGTATCAAATATCATTGAAGTAGGGACAGGAGGACCTAGCGCGGACCGCACTGATTTGTTGCGCGGCCGCGCTAGGAGATTTAGAGAGCACCCATTTCAGGAGTTTCCAAGCGCGGTCAGCGCTCATTTCTATGCGGTCAGCGCTGGTGTCTCGCGGGTCCCTTAGAGCGAGTTCCATTCTTTCAGCCCTGAATGTCTTTCCTTTTGCTGTCGCGCTTCAGTGTTGTGCGGTCCGCGCTCATTAGCCTGTGCGGCTGCGCTACTTCTTTGTGCGGTCCGTGTCCCCAGTTCCGGAAGTGAATGATCGAAAGGCCAAGACCCCTACGCGGCCGCGCTGCATTTATGCGCGGTCCGCGCCAGCCCCGCAGGGGTATTTTTGTCCGATTTTTCTGGCATAGTATAAATAGAATATTTTATTATTTCTAGGTCAAGTTTTAGACATCAAATAGCAGCAGCACTCGTGAGATTCAAGTTTTAGCCTATTTTGGGCATTTTAACCTTGTTTTAACGTGGATTCGTGTAGATTAACTTCCTAGTTAATTATTATGTTGATTTTATCTACTTCTTCTTTAATTTCTGTTGCTATTATGGCTAGCTAAACCCATTAGCTAGGGTTGTGGCTCAACCCTAGTGTGGGTAATTAATGGGTGTGATTGTTTAGTGCTTGAATAATGTTGGGTGTTTGATATTTGGGTTGATTTTATGTTTTAACTAGGATTTGGTGGTTGCAAACACTAAGTCTAGCTTAGTGAGTCTTGACTCTTCTTGAGAAAGAGTGTCTATGACTCCAAAGTTAACCCAACAAGGAATTGGGATGGACCCATGAGAATCGTAGTCCCAATTAACGGGTAAGACCTCGAGAGAGTGATTACCCAACTTGAACCCTAAGTTACTTGGTTTGTTAGCCTACCCAATTGGTCTCGAGAGAGTCAATTGGGCAAAATCACTCTTTCTACCGAGAGGTGTGAGAGTGAGTGCTATCGTGCAACGGTTATATCATAAGCCCCATAATTATCATTCTCGTATTAGGAATCTTTACCCGTTAGTTGACCACCTAGGTAAATGCCACGACCTTAGTGCCTTTCTCTATCTTGCATACAATCTAGATTAAATCTCTTCGCATAATTTAGTTATAATTAGTAGTTGTTAAATTGTAGTTGATAATCACAAAAATCCAAAAATGATAGAAGATCAATTAGAAGCAAGCACGCAATTCTAGGCTAAACAAATATCCAACTCCCTTTCTAGCTCCCTGTGGAAATTGACCCCGATACCACTATTGGGTAAAAGTATTAGCGCCCACTCTTCCTAAGGTTGAGTCCGCTGCGACCTAATCAGCTAGCATCATGTTTTCTTCTTCTGCTTTGAAATACTAAAGTGAAGCATAAGTTTATACCTAACTTCCCTCACTATCTGACCCTATTCTACGGTCGCGCACTATCTTTCTTTTGTGCTATGTACATGGATCACACTTAGGGAAATCACATCTGTGTTAAACAAAATTGGAATATCTAACCCCAAACTTTCTATACACTTCAAAATCATATTAGACTATAAACGTTCGGGGTAAACACGTAGTCACATAACCTAAGGGGAATTGTCTTATCCTTTATCTCAAAATAGTACACGCTTCTTATAATAACTTACTAAGGTGGAGGTTTCTAGTTCTGATTTGAATAAATCTGAACAACTTAAAATCATTCCCTAAAGTTCAATACCGGTTGCTATTGATCCTCATTTCATACATCATGTCTTCTTCGTCCTATGCACGAGTCGTACAGAAAATACATCTCTGGTAATATCAAACATTTCTGACACCTAGAAATTTTGCCATTAGACTCTTTTTTGTCCAAAACTATATTGACCAATTCTATTCCAGTTGCGGTCAATTTCGTAACCTGTTACACCATAGGGTCTAACACCTATAGTATCATCATCCAACCTATGGTTCCATTTCCGAGAATTAAAATAATATTGTTCCGTGAGGTAAAACACATACGAATACACTACCATACATAAACTTGTCCTTCAGAGATACCATCATCTCATAAATCACTTCCTACACCATCCGGCGAGTCTGTGGTCTTAATCCGGACCTAAAACATACGAAGATTTTACCATGATCACTGCTACTTACATTTTCTTTTACCACCCATAAGCATCACCGTATACGCACAAGTCACCAGAATTTGGATACACTGAAATTGGAGATTTGTTAACTGAATAACTGAATACTAGCATACTCAATTACCATAAACGTGCTAACTGAAAGACTGTATAACTGGTAACTGAGGTAAACTGATAACCATAAAACATGATAACTGCTTTCGTCCTTTCTGATAAGGTTATGCTCTAATATGTACAACTATCCATTGTATCCTAAGTCTCACTTGTTACCAACCTGTACTCCATAATTATACCCCAATGGGAAATCATCCTCTCTAAGACCTTGGGTTTTTCCTGCATGTCGCTTGGGCATTCAATACGTCTGGAATTCGATAGGAACAGAAGGCTACCTATTGCTCTAAGTTTCATGGCACGAACTATAGTAGAAAGAGATGAGATAATCCTGAATGTCTTGGTAGTTAACCATTTATATGCATGGCCGATAAATACATATAACGGAAATACCACTGGACACTGCTTCATAGACTCCCTAGGACACTTGAACCTAGTGCTCTAATACCAAGCTTTTTCACACCTCGAACTTGGGCCTGGATGTAACACGGAACCCGGTGCAAGACTACATATGACCGAGCGAACCAACTGGATGACTTAATCAACATGTGATATCATAACATACTAAATGCGAAGATAAACTAACACATGGTGATATACTGAAAGTCTGAATGATATAAATCTGTTTACCTCAAAAATACGAGTAACAACTAAATTTGATTTGTGGTTTTAAAGATACGTGATTTAATTCAATACCAATTAATATTTAAGAAGTATGAAGTAGAAACGAAAGAGAAAAGTGAATCAAACAAATGTTACTCAACAACAGCGACCTCAAGCCCAGGGACCTCGAGGTAGGCTTGGTATTATAAGGACTGTTAAATACTAAAAGCAAAGTAAGAATAATAGAGCTTAAGGACAATGCTGATGAAAAGTAGGCAAAAAAGGTATAGAATATATTCTTTGCTCAGTGATAAGATGGTGTTACAAATGATTGGGATCCCCTTTATATAATAGGGGAACCCTAAATAAGGAATATTTCTATTTATAGCAGGGAATATTCTTGATGCATTTGTCTAACCGCCTAGTACGGAATTGTACAATCCTATTCCGGGATTTGCGCTGTGACTTTGGGGATGTGACAGGAATCTAGCTCGTCCTGGTACAAACCCGTGACGGTATTATTTCGGGGTCGAGCACACTTGGCCTTAGTATTCCTCGAACTCCTGTCTCCGGGTATCGCACTTTGTCTTCAAGCTCGAGTCTGGTCCACCGGTTTCGAACTTGACCACGCCCGGACACGGGCCTAGGATGGAATCTCGATCCTATACATTGGGGGCATATGATTTTGACCGTATACAGATAGTCCCCGCGTTTCTTAGAATAAGATTATAAGAAACGATTTGCACCACGATTTTCCCGAGTTTCTCATGATGATGTCATGCCCGTGACGTAGGTGCTTGAAGTGACCGGAAACATCACGTCGGCGCTCTACCTATAAACATCAAATGCATGCCAGTGTTGGTCGGCCATTAACGTCACCGAATTACCATTGCCTTTCTATAAATATGAGGCCACTCTGTTGAACAAAGAACTGTTTACATTGTATCTTCATTCACTCTGATCCTTTCTTTTCTGTACTTCTTTCTCTAATCTTCTATTTCCATGGTTCGAACTTGCGATCACAAGGTCGCATGGCAGCAACTTTACCAGTTACGCCAAGGCTCCCCCTTTTCAAAGCTTCGATTAGAAACAACGAGAGAAGGGAGCAGAATTTTTCCCACATTGGGAAATTTGCGAACTTCACTCGGCTGCTCATCTTTCTAAACTTCAACCTTGTGTGGTACTTCATTCCTTTTGCTTTCCATGGAATGAGGTGGTACTATCATCTACTAACTTTTGGATCCAACATCGGCACAACGTCCCAAGGATGAACACTCTTGGACCGTTGCTCATCCATCTTGCAACCCTTTTGGTTTCTCTTGTGATAGATGGCGAGGCTACATCTTCTTGTCTTCCCTTCTAGTCCTTTTCTTTTGCTGCTTAACGGATAATGGCCAAAAATCTCAATAGAATACTCAATCCCCGCTGCTGGAAATATAGTTACATTCATTGAGGGCCCTCTGCCAAAAACTCTTCGGGCACAGAGACATTTCCAAAGATCAAAATGGGGCCCCTAGGAAGGAGGCTCCCGCTTTCGAGGACGTGGCCTTAAAAGTAGATTAGGCTCTTGGCTTTGTATTTTTTGTGCTTCTTTGTTCCCGTGTAGGTACCCTTCGTGGGTGTTGTAGTTATATTTTGTTACCATTTCATGGAAATATAAAATGATCCCTTTGTCTCCCTTTTGGCTCGTGTTTGAATTTCATTCTGCCTTTATTGTGAAAAATTTGATTGTATAACTTTAATGACTAGTCCAAATACCGGACTCAGGACATAACAAACCCTTGGGTTTTTAATCGATTAATATAATACCCCTTAAGGTTCTTGTTAATCCTCGAGATGAGTTTGAATCATTTTGACGCGAACCCGAAACATCGGGATTCCCGAATCCTGAGTTAGGTGAAAGCAAGGTCTCAAATTTGAAATAAAGTTAGCCCTTAGGTTTTTATGAAGTTCCCGAGTGAGAAATTTCTCAAACTCGGCTAGCCCTTGGGCTTAGTAGTCGAGCGAGCATTTGCTCGAACTTGAAATGAAGTTAGCCCTTAGGCTTTTTTGTAGTCCCCGAGTGAGGAATTTCTCAAACTCGGGTAGCCCTTGGGCTTAGTAGTCGAGCAAGCATTTGCTTGAACTTGAAATAATGTTAGCCTTTACTTCATTATCAACATTCTCCACTTTCTTGAACTTCTGCATTATAATGGCTAAGAACACTAAATCGGTTCCCCAAAAAGAGAAAACGTCTTCATCTTCTCGATCGACCAAGCTTAAACCGGTAACGCCCCCTCGTGTTGAGGAGTGCATTCCTCCGCCATGCGAAATAACATCTGATTTCAAGATCGAGAAACCCGTATCGACACCAGGTCGATGCGAGCCCATGCCTCGATATGTCAATTTGATAACCAAGGATGAGCTCGTGCAAGTTAAGGAGGACTGCAAGTGGGAGAACAAAGAAGTAGTGATCCCTTCCCCCGAGGAGCATATCACTACATATAAAGCGGGGTACTTAAGCGTGTATACCTACCCATTCACGCTAGGCCCTGCAATTCCAGCTCAGGGTCCCATAGATCCAGTTATTCTCGACTTTTGTCAATGATACCGAGTGGCAATTGGCCAGATCTACCCTTCGTTCTGGCGAATCGTTCAATTGATCATGGTATTTTCGAGCCAGGTCGAGGGGATGCCTTTCACTCTCAACCATCTGATCAGACTGTACAGTCCTCGACTTTATCGCGGTGGCTTGATAAAACTGCAATGCAGATCCTTGAAATCTCTCTTTTCTAGTATTGATGAGGATAAAGACCAAGGGTGGATGAGCCGGTTTGTCCGAGTTAAGACCTCCGACCTGATTCCTGCTGAATGGATGCCGTTCCCTGAGGAGTGGAACATGAAACGTAAGTACATAGTAGGTTTATACCCCGCACCCTCCTTCTTTTCTCGGTTTTATCTTTCCCCTTGGTCTAACCCCTTTCTGATGGCGTAGCTACTGCTTGGTTTCCTAGCGGGGTCTCGGACCTCGAAGGCTTGGTCCGAAAATTGGCTTCCACTTCCTCTTATTCGGAGCGTTGCTGGCGAGATTTAGCAAAAGGCTGATGGGAGGCCAAAAATCATGGTGAGTTCTTTTGTTTGTTTACGTGTATTTTCTTAGTGGAATACTTACTTCGATTTTGTGCAGGTCTTGGAGACACCGTTGCTATGCGGCCGGCCCCAGCAGGTGAAGAAGAGACCCTGAAACCTTCTAAAGAGAAGAAAAGAAAAAGGGAGCCACCTGAAAATTCCTCGAAGCCGAAGAAAAGCGCGACTCGAAAGCCCAAGGCTGATACGGTGGCCTTATCTCCGAAAACGGCCCAATGCCTTCGGGATCAGGAAGAAGAAGAAGATGACGACTACCTCTTGGTAGCTCGTAAAAGAGGAAATAGCGGTACTTCGAAGTTCGTTGAGCCGGTGATAGTTGATGTGGTTCATTCCAGAGTCGAAGAGATCTCTGAGGGGAGTTCAAAAAATGTCCCCGAGCCATCTGGTAGTAAAAAGTCACCTCGCCTAAGAGGCCATTTGGGGGGGAGGGGGGGGGGCGAAGCTGAGAGTCCTGATCTGATCCCCTTAAAATGAAAGAGAATGCCCTGAGCAGATCACTTGGGGTAATCAATGTGGATGACTCACCGCCTAGTCCCGAGTTCTCTGAAGGTCAAATTCAAGATGTTCAGAATATGAAATCTTTTGAAGTGGGGGCGAGCCATGAAGGGCATGACCTCTTCCGAGAATTCCTCGCAGGGACTGAGGATAGCCCCGACCTGGATTCTTCTTTCATCTTCGATGAGGCTTGCAGACTATTCAAGCAAGTGAGTTTTCTGTCATTCAGAATTACGCCTGCGCTTTGCTTTTGTTGTTCTGAATCTAACTTTTCCCCTTTTTCATAAAGGTTGTGGTGCTCCACAAAAGAGCACTTTCCAAGTCTCGAGCTGACCTTGCTCGATGTGAGGCTGAGCTTAAAAAGATCTCGGAAGAGATGGTCAGTCTAAAAACCCTCTATGTCAAGAAGGAGGAGGAGGTCAGCGGTCTTCGAGCCGAATTGGCAAAGGCTAGTCAGCAACGAATCGAGCTTACGAGGAGGTGATATTCCATCCTAAGTTTTATCATAGAACAACTCGCTCGGTCTTCTAACAACTTTATTTCGCAGCTTCAATGAAAGGGAGAACTGGTGGAGTAGCTTCGAGAGGAGCTCAAGATGAAGGAGGCCGAATCCCTGGGCTGGAGGCAAAGCATGGACCATCTCGCTTCTGAGAGAGAGACCCTTCGGGAGCAGCTGGCTTCACTAGAACGTCAGTTCCAAAGTGTGAAGGAGGAGGGCCTGGCTCGAGGTCGCGAAATTGAGAAGCTCAAGGTTATTTTTGCTGTTGAGCTGGCTAAGGCCAAATCAGATGCTGAGGCAATTATGTTGTCTCCACTGCGGCCGAAGTCAAGTTATCTTGTGCACTCGACCATGCTAGGCGACAGTCCCAGAGGGAAACCCTCGAGGAGGTGCACGCTCGCGACTTTGATCTTTCAGCCGATATTGAGAAGGCGAAGACTCTAGAAGAGGAGGCTGTTGCTCTACTTTCTGATGAGGATGATTCAGCCAGTGGCTCTAAGAGTAGAGGAGACAAAGATAAAGTCCCCGAGGGTGAGGCTCTCGAAGATGCAACCCCTGAAGATGTGACCCCGAAGTAGTTTTAGGTTTCTTCATTTTGTTTTTGTGCAAGTGTCCCTTGTGTAAATATCTTCTGTAATCATCTTTTGGAAATATAAGGGGAACTTTTTATCTCACTTTGACTTGTGCTGGATTTCATATTGTCCTTATTTACGGAATACTTCGTTTGTATGACTTGAGTGATTGGTCCGAGAATTGGTTTGAGCTTGAGATATAGTTAACCCTTAGATCTTTATAGATATAATTATTCTCGAGCCGAGTTTAAATCGATCCGATGTGAGCTCGGGATATCGTGACTGATAGTCCGGGTAAAGTGAGAACAGATTTTCGGACTGTTAGTTTTTGTCCCTTAGGCCTTTCGAAGTTGGCCCTTGGGCTCTTATATATTGGCCCTTAGGCACTTTAAGTTGGCGTTGAGGCTCTTTAGATTGGCTATATGATTTTTCCCTTATTTCGCCAAAAAGACTTAGTGAAAATTTAATTATGCCTTAGCATGTGTTTTGTTGTACCCGTTGGGTTTTTTGAAGGTTCGACGTATCGAGACCTTGTTTTCTTGTTGATAATCGAATACCTCTTGAGGTTTTATTAAGGGCTGATGTTGTCGAAGCCTTTAATTTGTTTGAGGGCTGAATTTATCGAAGCCCCTTAAATTATTCGGGGGCTGAATTTATCGAATCCCATGATATTTTGCTTTTGTCGAGGGTAGCCTGATTTAACTGGTTTTTACAAAGTGTTTGAAGGCCTTTGATTTATCGTAGAAGTCGGACGTCTCCGAGCCGCATTATTTAGACCGTAGCCTTTTTACGTGACCATAGTCTTTAATATGGTTGTAGCTTTTCGGGAATGTCGCTTGGACTTGTTACTTGATAACTTTATGAAATTTTTCGAAAAGTTAGTTCTCGAGTATTTTGGACTTGGCCTTTGTTTCGAGGGGATGCCTCTTTGATGTCATATGAGTCCGAATTTTTGGTAACTCGGGTGTATCGGTTGTCAATGACAGTCCCCGAGTATTCAGGGGTGCTTCTATGCTTTGGTGCTTGAGCCGTTTCCCGTAGGATTATAAGTGTAGAGCTCATATAATAGCAGACTTCTTTGAGACACAGAGTGTTTTTGATATAAACAAAATGCTTCTTCAAGTAATTTGATACATGTGTACATGTTTTGCTGTCGGGGCTCGACTATTCTATATGGACACGGTTCATCTGATCGTTTGGCCCGTTACAAAGTTTTCCTATCGAGGCCCTCTTAGGCGTGAAGTATTTTCCTTGAAAATATAATCTCCGAGGGTGATGCCCCCCAGTATTCAAGGTTGATTGGAAAGAAGCCTTGGATACTGTTTAGTTCTCCTTAGGTAGCATATGATTGTTGCCTCGTTAAAAACCTTACCGGTAAAACCCGTTTGGGACAAAATCCGAGCTAAGGGAAAAAGAGTGCAACGTATGCTTTAAAACCTAAGGCCTTTGTGTAAAAAGAGTGTCTTCGAGACCGCGCGCCTTCGAGAGCTTCCATCGAAAATTTGTAATAAGTTAGTTTTAAACTCAAATAGACAAATGATAAAGTCATACCTTAGCAGTATTATCGTTCGAGTAATGATACGTTCCAATATCTTCCATCGTGCCGAGTTTATAAGATCCTTTACCAACAAATCTGAGGACTCGGTATGGTCCTTCCCACTATCCACGATCATGATATCTTCGATAGCCTCGATCTTATTGGAGATGATTTCGATACCCCGATTTGACACCATGAAGTCGAGAACATTTACCCGAGCCAACTCCCAAGGCATATTTCTCTAGGTTAAGTTTCGTGTCGCATTGCCGCAAAACTTTGAATGTTTACTTTCTGTTCTTCGAGCATCTTGTTAACTGGGCATTGGCACGTAATTCCTCAGATTGAAGCCCCCTCTTTTGCTTTATCAGTTCGAACCTGGGATTGGTGTTCAGTCGATATGTTGTGGTTTCCGATGGAATTCCTGTTATATTTAAATGGGATTAAGAAAAGCAATCCATATTATCAATAAGAAACTGAATGAGTTTTTTCCTGAGTTCGGGGGTCAATCCGGTTCCCAGGTGTACCTTTCTCCCGGGCGGTTGACTTGGTAGCATCGGACTCTTCGGGAACGACAAAGGTTTGAGGAGTAAGGAAGTCCTCTTTTTCGCCTTCGATTACCTGTTATCCGATTCCGTCAGGGCTGGGAGTTGTGGTTGCTATTTAGCCATCTGCTTACATTGGAGCTCGATTTCTCTGAGGCCAAGGGTTCTGGTATTGGCAGCACTTCGTCGATTGCAAACATCTCCTTTGCAGCATGTTGTTCTCCGTGGACTGTTTTCACTCCTTCCTGTGTTGGGAATTTCATCATCTGGTGAAGAGTTGAAGGCACTGCCCTTATGTTGTGTATCCATGGTCTCCCGAGGAGTGCGTTATACCTCATGTCACTTCGATGACATGGAACCTGGATTCTTCTATGGTCCCGGCTACATTTACTAGCAAGATAATCTCTCCCTTTGTTGTTTCGCTTGCCATGTTGAAGCCATTCAACACCCGGGATGCAGGTACAATCTGATATTGCAGGTCGAGTTGTTCCACGACCCTCGATTTGATTATGTTCGTTGAGCTACCTGGATCCACTAAAACATATTTAACTTGAATTTTATTTAAAAGGATAGAGGTTACTAGGGTGTCGTTGTGAGGCTGAGATATGTCTTCTGCTTCCTCGTTACAGAATGGTAGGACGTCCTCGGGCACATAGCTCCGAGTCTGTTTCTCTCTTGTGATTGATACTTTGGTGCACTTGAATATAGGTCGTTGAGGGACATCGACTCCGCCAATGATCATGTGGATCACATGTCGTGGTTCTTCTTGCTCATTTTTCCTTGCGTCTCTCTCCCTGAAGTGATTCTTAGCCCGATCACTTAGAAATTCTCGAAGGTGGCCCTCATTGAACAGTCGAGCCACCCCTTCCCTTAGCTGCCGGCAATCTTCTGTCCTATGGCCATGTGTATTGTGATACTTGCACATCAAGTTCAGGTTTCTTTGAGAAGGATCGGTTTGTATAGACCTGGGCCACTTGGTGTCTTTGATTTTGTCAATAGCCTACACAATTCCTGATACGTCTACGCTAAAGTTGTACTACGATAACCAAGGAGCCTTCGCGGGATCGGCATGCTTATCGAATCCATTTTTATTTACGAGTCCCCAAGAACTTTGATCCCGATCGTTCCTCCGATTGTTCCGAGGAGTGTTTCGACCTGAACCATGGTTCCTTCAATCGATATATGGTTGATACCTTTCCCTGTCCGATCTAGATTCCCTGTTCGTATCCCTCGGGGGTTTGGCCACAAACCTGTTAGGATGAACTGAACCCAAGGGGGCTCCTAATTGGTTGTCCTCAACCCTGATTTTTGACTGGTAACAGTTGTGCACATATGACCACGTCACATCTGGATACTCGATCAAGTTCTTCTTTAGTTGTCAAGAAGAAATCGAGCTTCGCTCGTTCAAACCCTGCATGAAGGCCTGTACTGCCCAGTCGTCGGAGACCGCCGACAGTTCCATTCTTTCCATCTGAAACCTGGACACGAACTCCCTCAACATCTCATCGTCCCTTTGTTTTATTTTGAAGACATCCGACTTTCTCGTGGCCACCTTTATGGCCCCGGCGTGGGCTTTAACGAACGCGTCTGCTAACATAGCAAATGAATCAATAGAGTAAGGGGCTAAGTTGTGATACCAAATCATAGCTCCTTTTGAGAGTGTTTCCCCAAAACTTTTTCAACAACACTGACTCGATTTCATCATCATTCAAGTCATTTCCTTTGATCCCACAAGTGTATGAAGTAATATATTCGTTAGGGTCGGTTGTCCCGTTATATTTGGGTATATCGGGCATGCAAAATTTCTTAAGAATGGGCATCGGGGTTGCGCTCTGAGGGAATGGTTTTTGTATGAACTTTTTGGCATCTAGACCTTTCAGAACTGGAGGTGCCCCCGGTATCTAGTCTACACAGGAGTTATAAGTCTCCACCTTCTTATAGTTATCCTTAATTTTCTTTTCTCCAGACTCGATCCTTTTAGTGAGCTCTTCGAGCATTTTCATAATGGTGGGGTTAGTCCCCGAGTCGTTTCCATTTGGCCTTTCTGCCGTTGGTTCAGCACGTCGATTGTTTTCATGTTCAGCTACACTCGGGGTCTTATTTTGACTTTGAAGTTGAGCGATGGCGATTTGCTGAGCCTGCAATATCTCAAATATCACTTGGAGGCTAACTCCCCCATCTCCTGCTCCTGGCGTTCCTTGGTCCCCTGGTCGAGCATCCCTGCGTACGCTCCCTTCGGGGATTGTGCCTAGGTTGGTGTTTATAGCAATATGAGAACCAACATCAACTGGTTCCATGTTTGGCACTTACCCAGGATTTACCGGTGGCACACCGACCCCTACATTGTTGTTCTCACCAAGACCTTCGTTGTCATTAACAGGTGCGTCTTGCGAGCTAGACATGTTTCAGCCTGAAAATCAAAAATTCTTGACAAGAAAAAGTGTAAAGATAAAGTGTGTAACGAGAATCAGTAAAGAAATAATCACTATTATCTTTAGCCCCACGGTGGGCGTCAAACTGTTAACCTCGAAAATACAACAACTACATTTGATTTATGGTTTTAAAGATACGTGATTTAATTCAATACCAATTAATAGTGAAGAAGTATGAAGTAGAAACGAAAGAGAAAAGTGAATCAAACCAATGTTACTCAACAGCAGCGACCTCGAGCCCAGGGACCTCGAGGTAGGCTTGGTATTATAAGAATAGTTAAATACTAAAAGCAAAGTAAGAACAATAGAGCTAAAGGACAATGCTGATGAAAAGCAGGCGAAAAAGGTACAGAGTATATTCTTTGCTCAGTGATACGATGGTGTTACAAATGATTGGGGTCCCCTTTATATAATAGGGGAACCCTAAATAAGGAATATTTCTATTTATAGTAGGGAATATTCTTGATGCAACTGTCTAACCGCCTAGTACGGAATTGTACAATCCCATTCCGGGATTCGCGCCGTGACATTGGGGACGTGGCAGGAATCTAGCTCATTCTGGTACAAACCCATAACGGTATTATTTCGGGGTCGAGCACACTTGGCCTTGGTATTCCTCAAACTCCTGCCTCCGTGCATCGCACTCTCTCTTCAAGCTCGAGTCTGGTCCTCCGATTTCGAACTTGACTTTGCCCGAACTCGAGCCTAGGAGGGAACCTTGAGCCTATACATCGGGGGAATATGATTTTGACCGTATACAAAATCAGAGTGTGGAAACACGAATACAAGTCTGAAACATATTTGTAGTCAACATTGCTTAACATGAATAGCTTGTGATTCTGTCTAACTGTTAATCTAGTCAATGAAGCTTCTAATGAAGTACTAAAAATACTGAAGACTGTAAGGTAATGATAATGCCCCGATAGAACTGGAGCGTACCAAATAGCTGCTATGAGAATCCTAGCGCTCGGAATTGTCAACCTGTAAATCATGACCTACATTATGAGATGCAGGCCCCGGGAAAAAGGGACGTCAGTACATTTGAATTGCACTGGTATGTAAAGCAACTGAAAGAAAGAACCATAATTGTTGAAACTAATACTGAGCTGATAATTGATAATTGATAATTGATAAATAAAATGATAAATGAAAGCTGATAACTGATAACTAATAATTGAAATGATAACTGAAATGAACAAAGGAAGTAAAGATATGAATACTCCCTCTTCTGAATGATGAACAACCTGCTTATCTGAATATTAAACTACGGCCTTAGGCCCCATATATGTGCATAAACTGCAGCCTCGGTACCAAGGATGTATAAAGCATAAACTGCGGCCTCAGGCCCAAAGATGCATAAAGCATTAACTGCGGCCTCAGGCCCAAATATGCATAAAGCATTAACTGCGGCCTCAAGCCCAAATACATGTGTTAAACATTCAGGGATTTCAAATTAGGAACTGAGAATCATACTGCAATGCATGATACTGAAATACTGAATCATTCTGAGTTACATGATACTAGAAACTGAATAGGACTAGATTGAGACATGTATTCATGAACGGATTATGAAAACTGAAACTTCAACTGTTTATGACATGCTGAGTAATCTAGATTGAGACTCATGGGCATCAAACCCAAGTCTATATTGATTATGCACTAAGCTCACAACATTCATAATGAAAGTCATGAACGAGTTATGAAGCTAGATAATGGAAGTTCTGCAACTATTCAAGGAATTGAGATTAACTATATTTCTGAGGCAATTAATAACATTGTAAAAGAAACATAGTGTAGGGAGAATCATTAACATTCCCAAACATAGAGAGTTAGCCTCACATACCTTGACTCTGTTCCTTTTAAGCGTATCACAATGTTTCGTCGCCTTTTTCAACGATAATCTTTTTGAAGTTCACTCCTCTTGAATTCGAGTTCTAGGATTTCCTTTCTCAACAATGGTGTCTTGATCGAATATCTTGAATGATAGAGGGACCTCGGGGAAGTTGGGTTCTTGAGAGCTTCCCTTTCTAGAGTAGGTTTTCGTGTTTGGGGTGTGGGGAAATGGGGTAGGGCTTTTAAATAAGGGAACACGTCCAAAAATTGAGGAGGAAATAAAAAAAGCTCGGATAAACAACATCGTCGCGAGGCACTGTCAGGGGCGCTAAAATAACTGTGCAAGGCGCCATCAGAGGCGCCAAAACTACAGTGCCCTACATTGTCTGAGGCACTGAGGTTACAGTGCCTTGCACTATCAGGGGTGCCGATGTTATAGTGCCTTGCACTGTCAGGGGCACTGATGTTAATGACCTGGACAGTGCCTTGTACTGTCTATGGCCATAAGACAGACCTCCAATAAACTTAGTCGATTCTATTGAATCTTATGCACCTCACTCTCTGTCTTGATTTTAAAATAATTATTTCCACCCATACTTATCCGGTAGGACTTTACATTTATAAATGGTCACATTAACACTCATTTAATGCATCCACAACTAATCCGGATTTATGGGGTGTTAAACCTACAAGTTCAAGGTCTTACACTACGTATTGTGATGCGTCACGTATTGGGCTTGGTGCGATATTGATGTAAGACAGTAGGGTGATTGCCTACGTGTCTCGGAAATTGAAGGTCTATGAGAAGAATTATCTGGTCCGTGTTAGGTCTATATTCAAACAAAAAGATCTTAGTGGAGATGGTTAGAGTTGCTTAAGGACTATGGTATCACTATTTTATATCATCCCCAGAAGGCCAATGTGGTGGCTGATGCCTTGAGTCGAAAAACGGAGAGCTTGAGCATTTTAGCGTATCTACTAGCAGCAGAGAGGCCACTAGCCATGGATGTTCTGGACTTGGCCAACCAATTTGTTAGATTGGTTGTTTCGGAGCCCAGTTGAGTTCTTGCCTGCGTGGTTTCTCGGTCTTCTTTATATGATCTCATCAGAGAGCGTCAATATGATGACCCCCATTTGCTTGTCCTTAAGGACACGGTACAGTATGACGATTCCGAGGAGGTTTCTATTGGAGATGACGAGGTGTTGCGGATGCAGGGCCGATTATGAGTGCCCAATGTGGATGGGTTGCGTGAGATGATCCTTGAGGAGGCCCACAGTTCGCGGTACTCCATTCACCAGGTGCAGCTAAGATGTATCAGGATTTGAAGCAGCACAATTAGTGGAGGAGAATGAAGAATTACATAGCAGAGTATGTAGCTCGGTGCCTAAATTGTCAGCAGGTGAAGTATGAGCATCAGAGGCTGAGCAGTTTGCTTCAGAGACTTGAGATTCCATTGTGGAAGTGGGAGCGTGTTACCATGGACTTCGTTTTTGGGCTCCCACAGACTCAGATGAAATTTGACGTTGTATGGGTGATTGTGGATAGGTTTACCAAGTCGGCTCATTTCATTTCGGTGGTGACCACCTATTCTTCAGAGCAGCTAGCTCAGATCTATATGCGCGAGATTGTACGGCTTCACGGTGTGCCAGTATCTACTATCTTCGATCGAGGTACACAGATCACATCGCATTTCTAGAGAGCTATGCAATGGGAGTTAGGAACACGAGTTGAGTTGGGTATAACATTTCACCCCTAGAAGGACGGGCAATCCGAGCGCACCATTCAGATATTAAAGGATATGCTTCGTGCCTGTGTTATGTACTTTGGGGGTTCTTGGGATCAGTTCTTGCCGCTTGCGGAGTTTGCCTACTACAATAGCTACCAAATGAATATTCATATGGCTCCTTATGACGTCCTATATGGGAGACGGTGTCGTTCTCCAGTTGGTTGGTTTGAGTCGGGAGAGGCTAGGTTGTTAGGCACGGATTTTGTTCGAGATGCCTTTGAGAAGGTCAAGTTCATTCAGGATCAGCTTCGTACAACCTAGTCTAGACATAAGTGTTATGTCGATTGGAGAGTTCGTGATGTTGCATTCATGGTTGGAGAGTGAGTCTTCCTCCGGGTTTCACCCATGAAGGGTGTGATGAGGTTTAGGTAGAAGGTCAAGTTGAGTCCTAGGTATATCGGACCCTTCCAGATCCCTGAGAGGATTGGTGAAGTGGCCTACACGCTTGCATTTCCACCTAGCTTATCTGCGGTTAATCCGGTGTTCCATGTTTCTATGCTCCGGAAGTATTATGGTGATCCGTCTCATATATTAGACTTCATCACATTCCAATTGGACAAGGATTTCACTTATGTTGTGGAGCCAGTGGCTATCTTGGAATGACAGGTCCGGATGTTGAGATCGAAGGACAATTCTTCAGTGAAGGTTCAATGGAGGGGTCATCCGGTCGACGATGCGACCTGGGAGACCGAGCATGACATGCGGAGCCATTATCCTCATCTATTCATCACTTCATGTATGTCCATATGCACGTTCGAGGACGAACGTTTGTTTTAAGTGGGGGAGGATGTAACGACCTTACCGATCATTTTGTGTAATTGCACCCCAATTCTCCTTTTGATGCTTCACACTTATGTGTTTATGGTTTTATGACTTACGGGGTTGATTAGTTTTGTTCCGGAAAGATTTTGGGTTGATTTGGACCTTTGATCCTTGACTTAGAAGGTTAAGTTAGAAATGTTGGCCAAACTTTAGCTTTTGTGAAAATGACCAGGTTTTGATGGCTTCGATAGCTTTGTATCCTGATTTTGGGGCTTGGGCGTATGTCCATAATTTGAATTCGGAAGTCCATAGGTTAATTTGTGTTTTTTTTGCTGACTTTTTTAGCTATCGGGCTTGATATTTGATTCTGGGACTTAGAATAGGTTTGTTATGCTATTTAGAACTTCTTTGCAAAATTTGGTATCATTTGGAGTTTAATTGATAAGATTCGAATGCTTAGTTGAAATTCTAGTAGTTCTTGAACTTTACTTTGAAATTTAAGCGTTTTAGTATTTAATTCACAATTTTAGATGTTATTGTTGTGTTTTGATCATGCGAATGATTTTTTATGATGTTGTTAGACCTATGTGAATGTTTGGTTTGGAGCTCTGAGGGCTCGGATAAGTTTCGGACATGTTACCAATTATTTTGGACTAAAAATGAATTGCTGGTGTTGCTGGTGCTCTGTCGAAATTGCGAGCACCAGCCTCGCGATTGTGAAGGTGACCCGGGGGTTTCTGATGTCGCAATTGCGACTGGCTCCTTTGCAATTGCGAAGTTAGCGGTCCAGCTTCGCAATTGCGATAATTATTAAGGCTGTCAGGGTTCGCAAATGCGATCCTGGTCCGCAATTGCGATGATTCACATTTATCTCAAATGCGACATCTGCAGCTGCACAAAAACATAATCAAAATGCGGACGAATGATTGAAGGAAGAACAATGACCGTTCAAATCAACAAGTTGTTTCAACATGAAATGTACAATGAAAATCACTACCGAGGTACCGCCTCATATTCAAATTTAGAATTTCAATCACAATATTTCCTTACATCGCCGCGTGAGCCTTACATTTGAAATAGGTTTTAAAAATAGTTTTCCCGAAATAGCTACACGCACTTTTGCCCATCTTATGACGTCGTGTGGTTTCACGTAGTTCCCTTACAAGCAACACGCACATAAGTCCCACCTTATACCGCAGCATGCACATTAACCCCAAGCCTTATGCCGCCGCATGCGCGTCAATATCACATTGCAATAACAACTCGCACCACAAGTGCCCATATATCACAACTGTCCAAAATTTGAGACACCCACCTGAAGTGGGGAGGGAAAGGTCACTGTGAAGCTACTTAACTTCAACCATACATGAGCGAAACAAAGTATCTAGGATCTCTTAATACTGAGATGAAATCATGCTCGGTTAGAGAGGTCCTAATGGTTAATATGATGCTCCGGGGAGAAAGGCAAATGATAAACTCCTATCCACCTAGGGATGTGGAATGTTAAGGACAGTAAACTTTCCGCACATGACAATGGCACATTAAATGATTCTAGAAGTCGAGTGTTAAGATAATGGAACCCAGGGAGGAACTATGAAGTAAACATGAAAGGTTTGTGAATGTTCATCATGAGTTTGCCATGGATTATGATTTGAAAAGCACCCAGATGCTAATGAAGGATGGGAAAAACATGAGAATCAGACGTGATGTGATAACTCCAAAAGTGCATTCAACTTAATGGAGATCCCCTTAAGAACCCTACGAGAAAGAGAGTGTTAAAGTGATGCATAGAAGGAAGCGCTCTCTCATGGTTATCCCAACAAGTGTCGGGAGACTAGCACAATGAATTTACCAAGGAACACAGCCAGAGCACGTTGTAGAGGTTTAAAGTGAAAATGAACACTTCTTGTGAGCCAAACATGTTTCTGCTATAATAACTCTCAAGCTGCAATACCAGGCCACATCATGGGCAACTACAATACTAGGAACAAGGTGAGTTACTCACTGTGGACTGATCTAAGTAGACATGAAAGTTATACTGAGTTGGGCAAATGAAAGATCTTCCTATGATGAATTTGTGAGGATCTCAAATTTCAGAGAGACCTTAGCGGATAAGTGACCCTTATGTACACATATGATAGGTGCTGAGATGTGCTCATATGTTATTAGATAGTGAAAAGGTTTCATGATAATGTTCACAATGGGATTAAGGTGACTGTTCAAACCACATGAGCCATATACATAAGAGAGAGAAAGAGTGGCTCAAGAAAGATCTCAACACTAGGCTGTGTCACATTAGATTCGATGCCATGTAGGTAGATATTGTGATGGTGCGTGCACAAGTGTACAGATATTATCCATTTGAATCAAAAGGTTCTATAAGAAATTCGTCAGATATAGCCCTTTGTTGAGAATTTAGGGAAGCAAGCAGGGAGTATTAACCTAGGGTTATAGCTCAATTCAAGGAAATTATTATAGAACTCAATTCCTCAAGAGGTTGTAAATAAGAGAATTGTGGTAAAGAGGCTTCGCGGATAATGAGTCTCATTCAAAGAGTAGGTACATGCAATTTTTTGGTATTCAGTTTGTCAATGTTACACCTCATAGTTTCATATGTGTGAGTACGTCGTAAGTCAATTGATGTAAGCTCTGAAATGAGATCATCTTTGAAAGTACATAAAGTAAGTTAATCATGTTAACTTGGAGGTTATAAATATGTAAGATCATGGACTACAAGTACCAAGAAGGTTGGAAGGTTTAGAAGCTAAAGCAATTGAAGAAAATAAGTTTAGTCGAAAGTCGATAAGTTGGGAATGTTATAACATGTAGTTTTTGGGTGAGACTAGGGTGCTCAAACTTATAAGGAGGTTATGTTATGAGTTATTTTTGTCGTATGATAGTCGTGTGTTATGTTTTGAAGTCAAGTGAGTTGTGGAATAAAAGTTGGTAAAGATCATCACAAGTTACATTTATAAATATGCTGAAATTTAGGTCAAATGTAGCTGAGTGTTTCTCCTAATATACTTGGAATTAGGGGATGATCTACCCACCAAATTGAATATCTAAAAGTCTACTTTCTAACTCATTAAACCGTTCATTGATATGACATAGGAGTAGAGACATGCAGTTTGGCAAGACCGCGCAGACTGCATAGGTGACAAGTAGGTGTGTCACTAAAGCTTTTTAAGCAATACATTTCGTGTGTCATATGAGGTCTTTTTGGGACATATTATATACCAAACTGAAGGTCTTTGAATTTAGTTTCTAACTCTCTTAATCGTTTGTTCATACGACATACGGATAAAAAGATATAAGCGTCTAAAGAAGAGCCAATAATAGGGTGCCAAGCTAGCACCTCTTTGACTTTTCAAAAATGGATATATATTGTCCTTATGTCATCTCTTTCTTCAGTTTTCCCATACCACGACCAGAATAAGACCCCTAAACTTATCCTCAAGCTCTCCACAAGGGTTTCCAAGAATATTAATATCCAGGGTACGAAATAACCTAGCAATAACACTAGAACGATCCCTACGATGTAAGTATCGCTATATCGCCTCTCTTTTTCTTTCTAGTTTGAGTTTTATAAGGTACTTCATAGTTAAGAAAACGCTTACTTTCTGTATTTATCTTTAAATATCAAGGAAGTTTGATAAATTCATTTATAATAGTTAGAACTCACGGGACGGTGATCTGAAGCCGTGAGTTCGAGTTATTCGACTTGTAGTGGACTGTTTTGTGGTCTGTTTCGTGTTGCTTTTGGGCTGTCTATTTTTCTATTTTTAATGGAGTTTTGGAGGAGAAATGGTTTTTACAAACACCACATAATGGATAAATAGTGGATTAATCGTTCTTTGTAACATTGTTGGGGTGTTTGACACCATTATAGTTGTCGTTTTGGGTATGAAGTGATTAGAGTGTGTTGGGCTGTTGTAAGATAAATATAATATGAATTTCGACTTGCATCCATTGTAGGAGGTAATTATATTGTGTTCTTTCATGTACTTAAGATTATCTTGACATTGATTAAGTTAAATGGATGGACTAGACATGAACTAGCGAATAAAGTTGCTAATTGCGGATAATTGGAGTTGTGAATTATTCTCTTTGTTATAAACATATGGTATAAGGCTGGAATACTATTGAATTAAAGTAAGAAGTCTATAAGGGGTGATATGGGTATACGAATACCAATCGGAGCTTGCCGCTCGTCGTGAAGTAGTTGTGACTTGTATTTTATGGTGTCTTGTTATTGATCATTTTGTATTGCTCAATTTATCTGGTCATTGTTGTTGGTATATGGTATTGGAGGAGGCTCTTGTTACAGGGGATATGCTGCCCAAATTTATATAAACGAGCTACTAGTTTAAATTGCGGACTTATCCTTTACTCAACACTGATTTTGAATCTCCTTATGCTATGGTAGATTGAATTGAGTTGTTTGAAGAATTTCTTGGATGGTATTAAGGACTCAATCAAGTTAAGGTATGTTAAGGCTAAACCTTTCCTTCGTTTTGGCATGATCCCGTAACTATATCTGTTTGATAACGAGACATAAAGAGAAGTTCATATTCCTGAAATTCTGTACATTATCCTAGTCTCAAAAGCTACAGTATTCTCCCTTATCGGGACTTCATATTTAGTTTAGTTTTGTCTTCTTTCAACCAAGAGAGCAGGGAGAATATATATATATATATATATTTATATATATATATATATACAGTATTACAGTATTTTACCACCATCGAGCTATAATCTATGGGCAGGCCCCTATTGGGCGACCTTTGATCAGATGGTGAGTTATATACCAAGCCTACTATGGCCGAGCGCCTATGAGAGAGCCCAGAATGGCCAAGATACTGAGCCTAGTATGGCCGAGAGCCTATGAGCGAGCCTACTACGGTAGAGCAGTTAGACATACCGAGCCTTATAAGGCCAGACAACTATTTTACTTACTATATTGAGAGAGCTGAGTTAGTATCAACAAGTAAGCATATCTTCTTATTATTTTTGACTCCCAGTTACTTTCCATTATTATATTATCAGTTCAGTTTGAACTTTCATTTATTCTGTTTCCTTAAATACTCGGTACATTATTTTGTGCTGACGTCCCTTTTGCTGGGGACGCTGCATTTCATGCATATAGGTCCTCATTGATAGTTGGACAGACCCTCCTAGCAGAAAGAATCAAACATCGGCTTGGTTGGTAAGCTCTACTTCCTCGGAGTTACCAGGTCTAGACCTTGGAGTCCATTTTATATATACAGGTTTGATGGGTAGGTCGAGGCTCTATCCCGACCATGGTATAGTTCAGTTATCTCTAGAGGCTTGTAGACGAGTCCTGTATAGTTTATATATCAGTAGATATTCATGACGGCCTCGTCAGCCTGCACAGTATTATATATATCTATACATGAGCTTTTGGGTATGTTAACCCCTCGGATGATAGAGATGATATTTTCAGATAATTCAGAATATGGCCTCATCGGCCTAAGTTGAGGGTTACCCTCCAGAGTTCACAGTTACAGAGTGGTACGCTCGGGCCAAGTATGGCACCGAGTGCTGGCCACGCCTCTTCAGGTTTGGGGCATGACAAACTTGGTATCACAACAGTTCTGTCCTAGGGAGTCTACAAGTCGTGTCTAGTAGAGCCTTTTTTATAGATGTGTTGTGCACCACATTATATAAACAGGAAGCTACAAGGCATTTAGGAGTATGTTACCCTTCTTTAAAATCCACATTGTGCTATAGAGCTGAGCCATAAGAGTTCGAGTTTGCTAATTATAGAGATGCTTGCAATTTGAAAATTACAGCTAGCCAGAGGGCTAATACACCAGCAGGTAAGGGCATTAAAAGAGAGAATTCTTGACGACATGGCCTTGTTTGAGGCCCTATTAGATCGTGTATACCAGATGCTACACTCTAGAATAGTACAGTTAGATATGAATACTAGAACATTCAAAAATATCAGAAGACAGGTAGTGGCATCCTTGAAGGGATAAATATTTACTTTAGTATGACTCTCGCCCTAGTAAAAAGAGAATAGTAAGCGGCCGGAAGAGCCAGTGAGATGGAGCAAGGGAAGATAAAAGTGAAAGAATATTTTGTTGAAGTTTTTAGAATGAGGTAATAAACAGAGATATTAGCAAGAGAATAAGAAGAGAGTAAATGAAGCATTACGAGTAAGATGTGATAAAAGGGTGGTAACGGTAAATCATAATATGATATGATGACAGAGTCTATAGTCAAGTGAAGGAAAAGACAAGAGGTGACAAGCCTTGAGACAATAAAAGAGTATAGGCCTTTAGGAACGTTATAGCGGCGGAGAATGAGGCTGAAATCTATCAGCGAATAAGATTCTTGGAGAACCAAGATTACTACAATCTCCCACCCCAGAAGAATCCCGGGGACTATGAGCAACTTGTTCGCGAAAACTTCAATTCAGCGATCAAAGGCCGAAAGTCATATCCTCATTTCGAGAAATTAATTGGTGAGTCCAATGTGATTACCAAAACAAAAATTTAGACCATCGGAGTAAGAGAAATAAGCATGGGCTAGTGAACAAGATAAACTAAACATCAATTAGGGATTGTTGGCCCAAGTAAAGGTGAAGTTTTGAAGACTGACAAGGGAACTCAGACATGGACATGGTCCATCTTCTGAAGCACAGTTATGATGAACTCAAACATGTGAGATGCACGTGAGGGAGATAAACCTAACTTATCAGAAGTGATATCTCCTGATCATGATCGAAAAGGTTGCATATTGGATAAGGAGAAAGACTCCTTACACAAAGAGAAACACGACTTATGAAATGGATAGAGTTAGAGGATGAGACCAACTAGAACTCTTCCACCAAGGAAGAGTAGCATCTGTATTCTAGTCAATCTCTTTTTACTAACTCCATAAATATCAGTGTTGTTCTCTTTTACAGGTAATGCACATAAGCAGAAGTTAAACGTGAATCGAGAGCAAAATAGCAAGGCGATTTTGCAAGAAATTTATGTGTGATTCAAGTGTGCAATTCTGAAGCTACTTGAACCAGATAGAAGAACCAGTTCCAAGTGTCTGTCTCTTATTCTAGTTCAATTGTAGTAGGTGATTTAATATTGTACCTTTCAACTTTATCTAGAAGCAATTGTATTAGGTACTTAGAGTTTTCAAGTTAGAGTTAACTTGAAGTTGTCGCAACAGTGAGGCTGTGTGCTACAACGAGATTAGAGTTAATCCTAGGTTTACAAAAGAGTTTTTTGTAAATGCAGTTTTTGGCTCAGTGATTTTAATGGAGAGTTTGGGAAAATCCTACTGGAAAGTAGGTCGTAGTTTTTTCACCCTTTGAGCCAGGTGTTTTCCACGTAAAATATATGTGTTCTTTAATTTCTGTATTTATTATTCCGCAACAGTAGTAGTTGGAACACATAGAAGAACCATGTCCTTCTATAATCAGGTTAAACAAAAAATTGGGTACCACACAAACCCCCCCCCCCCCCCTCTTGTGTGGTATTGAAGTATAAAACATCAATTGGTATCAGAGCAGGTTATCCTTAAAGAGGCTAACACCGTAGGAACAGATCAAGATGAGTGCACCACCTGGAAACTGGGAAGGACAATCCACTGCTAGGCCTCCACTCTTTAATGGCCAGTACTACTCATGGTGGAAGAATAGGATGAGAGACCACATCATAGAAGAAGACTATGAACTATGGGACATTGTTACTGATAGTCCCCTGGCTACTACAAAGAAGAATGTTGAAGGAGTGGATGTGCCAAAGACTAGAGCTGACTGTACTGCTGAAGATTTGAAGAAGTGGGAAAAGAATGCCAAGGCAAAGAAATGGCTTGTGTGTGGACTAGGTCCAGACGAGTACAGCAGAATTCAAAGTTTTACTACTGCTAAGGAGATCTGAGACACTCTACAAGTGGCCCATGAAGGAACTCCTCAAGTAAAGAGATCAAGAGGAACAGTGTTGTATTCTCAATATGATAATTTTACCATGAAAGAAGGATAAACCATCCAAGAGATGTACACAAGGTTCACAATACTAACAAATGAACTTAAGTCTCTTGGAAGAATTATCCTTGAAGAAGACAAGGTTGAGAAAATCTTGACAAGGGTCTTGCCAGTAACTTGGGAAAGCAAAATCACTGCTACTCAGGAATCAAAGAACATTGCTACTCTCAAGTTGGATTAGCTGAATGAAAATCTCACTTCCTATGAACTGAGAAGGCAAACCATGAAGATGGATGCACCCAAGAAGGAAAGAAGCCTGGCTCTCAGAATAGCTGAAGGTGCAGACTTAGAGGATGATGAAATGGCTATGATCACAAGGGATTTCAAGAAGTACCGAATGAGAGGAAAGGGTTCTTCAAGAGGTGAAACCTTCAACAAACCAAGGGCCCCTGAAAAATAGACCAACGAGGGCTGCTACAAATGTGGTAAGACTGACCACATGATCAAGAATTGTCCTCAGTGGGAAATTGAATGGAAGAAAGAAAGGGCTGAACGAAGAAACAGGAAGAAGGAACAAGTTCAACCCAAGAAGAACAAAGGATAAAAAAAGGCTATGGTTGCTGCTTGGGGAGAAAGCTCATATGAGGATTCAGAAGATGAAGCTGGAGATGAACAAGCACTTACGGCCATTGAAGAATCAGATGATGAACAAAAGGTAAGTGTGATTCATCTCAAAGACAAGATTAAATTTTTGTCTAAAGAAAAGCTATCTGAATTACTGCTAGACTTCATTGATGAGTCTGAGGTCATAAACAATCAGAATGAACAGCTGTCTAGGGAATGTGTGATCCTAAAAGCTAAATGCAAAAATCTGGAACTCAGGGCTAGTGAAAGTGATAGTAAAAATACTGAGCTGAAGAACCAGGTTCTTGAACTTGACACCACTGTCTTAGAACTTAGATCTGAAAATTTAAAACTGAAATTAGGAATAGGTAAAAAGAAAGCTGATCACCCACACCTCACCTTAGAAGAAAATCTAGGAAAAATGAAGGATAAGTTGTACGAGAGAGATGAGCAGATAAGAGTCCTAAAAGAAGATCTAGGCAAAGTGAAGCATGAACTAGACAGAACTTGCTAATGGAATAAGTCCTCTGATGCACTATCGTGGCTACAAGAGCATCACAGTAGCAATAAGAGAGGACTTGGCTTTGGGACCCCAGTACCTAAGTGGGATCCCAAAAGCAAGTAAATCACACTTCCTGAGAACAAAATCTGCACACACTGTGGCAAGACTGGTCATTACAAAAGTGAGTGTAATGCAAAAGAAAAGGCCAATCAAAAGAACAAAATCTATGTTCAAGGGAAAAATAGGTTGCCTGGATGGGCTAAAAAGAATTTAATTCACCCTTTTGCCTATATAAAGGGACCCAAACTAGTTTGGGTTCCTAAGACTAACCCCTGATTTCCTCTTGCAGGTCAAAGTGAAGGGAATCAGCCAAATATGGTACATGGATAATGGCTGCTCAAAGCATTTGACTGGTAGCAAGAACCAGTTCCTTTTACTTGAGGACCTCAAAGGAGGAAATGTCTCCTTTAGAAATGGTAAGAAAGGTGAGATCATTGGGGTTGGAAAGGTAGGTAAGACAGACTCATATTCTATTGAGATTGTCTACTTGATAGATGGCTTGAAATATAGCCTAATCAGTGTATTACAACTGTGTGACAGAGGTAACTTGGTAGCATTCACCTCTACCGAATGTTTTGTGATAAATCTTACCACTAACAAGATTATTTTGCAGGGAAAAAGAGTAAACAATATATACATTGTAGATCTGTCCACTCTTTCAGAAAATGAACTCACTTGTCTAAGTGTGTTGGACAATGATCCCCTCCTTTGGCACAAAATACTTGGACATTCAAGTCTAAGTAAACACAACAAATTAGTCTCCAAGGACCTGGTGATAGGGCTGCCTAACATCAAGTTTAAGGAAGACAAAGTTTGTGAGGCTTGTGCAAGGGGGAAGCGGGTAAGATCCTCTTTTAAAAGCAAGAAAGTAGTAAGCACGACCAGGTCGATAGAACTGGTTCATATGGATGTCTATGGTCCAATGAGAACATTAAGCAGAGGTGATAAGAAATATGTGATGGTGCTTGTTGATGATTACTCTAGGTTTACTTGGACATTGTTTTTAACATCTAAGGATGAAGCATTTGACATGTTTACTGTCTTTGTTAGAAAAACTCAGAAACAACTAGGTAATCAACTTGCATCAATTAGGTTTGATCATGGAACTGAATTTGAAAATGCTAGTTTTGCTGAATTTTGTGATGAGCATGGTATAGATCATAATTTTTCTGCCCCTAGGACTCCTCAACAAAATGTAGTAGTTGAAAGAAAGAATAGGACTCTTGAAGATATGGCTAGGACTATGCTTCTTTCTAGTAAACTGTCCCATAGCTTTTGGGCAGAGGCTGTAAATACTGCATGTTACATCATTAATAGGTGCATGACTAGACCTCTTGTAGAGAAGACTCCCTATGAGTTACTTAAAGGGAGAAAATAAAATATATCCCATCTTAGGGCATTTGGATGCAAGTGCTTTGTGCACAATAATGGAAAGGACTCCCTAGGTAAGTTTGATCCCAGAAGTGATGAGGGAGTATTCTTGGGATATTCTTCACATAGCAAAGCTTATAAAATGTACAACAAAAGAACATAGTGTGTAGAAGAAAGTATACATGTAGTTTATGATGAAACTAACATTCTTTCTGAGAGACAGTAACATGAAGATGAAGCTATTGGGCTGGTAAAAGAATTGAGTGAAGTCACAGCTCATGTTGAAGCTGCACCAAAAAAAGGAACAGGTGATGGAACAGGTTCTTCCATCTAGGGCAACCTGACAGAGGAACTGAACAAAGAAGAAGTGAATCTAATTCCCAAATGGAACCTGTCCATGAGCCTGTTCCTCAGCAACAGAACATGGGAGAAACTCCAAACAAAAATCAGTTAGTTGTGACCTTATAAGTATCAAAGTTCTCATCCCATTGAGAACATCCTTACTGACCCAACTTCTGGAGTTAAAACTAGATCTCAATTAAAGAATCTGTGTGCTTTTGATGCATTCTTATCTCTTATTGAACCTAAAAATGTTGCTGAGGCGTTGCAGGATGCAAACTGAGTGAATGCAATACAAGATGAACTCAATCAGTTTGAAAGAAGTCAAGTGTGGCATCTGGTCACTAGACCCAACGACAGATCAGTAATTGGCACTAAATGGGTCTTCAGAAACAAACTTGATGAAGATGGAACGGTTACAAGGAATAAGGCAAGGTTGGTGGTCCAAGGTTATAGCTAAGAGGAGGGCATAGACTATGATGAAACCATTGCTCCAATTGCAAGACTGGAGGCAATAAGACTCCTCATAGCCTTTACAGCACACATGGAATTTACCCTTCACCAAATGGATGTGAAGAGTGCCTTCCTAAATGGCTACTTAAAGGAAGAAGTCTTTCTCAAACAACCTCCAGGGTTTGAAAGTAAGGAGTGTTCAGATCATGTATACAAACTGGACAAGGCCCTATGTGGACTTAAGCAGGCTCCTAGAGCATGGTATGAATGCCTATCCAAATTCGTGCTTGAACATGGATACAAAAGAGGTAAGAATGACAGCACTCTATTCTTGAGGGAAAAAGGTAAGGATCTACTAGTAGTACAAATATATGTTGATGACATAATTTTTGGGGAAACCACTGAAAACCTTAGTAAGGAATTTGCTAAATTAATGGGGAGTGAATTTGAAATGAGTATGATGGGTGAGCTTAACTTCTTCTTAGGCTTACAGATCGAGAAAAACCTAAATAGAACCATGATCCATCAGCAGAAATATGCAAAAGAGTTGATTAAGAAGTTTAAAATAGATGAATCAAAGGAAATAGACACACCCATTGCAACAGCTACTAAATTAGACATAGATGAACTTGGTTCATCTGTTGATGAGAAGTTTATAGGGGTATGATTGGTTCACTTTTGTATCTTACTACTAGCAGACCAGACATTGTCTTCAGTGTAGGGCTTTGTGCTCGTTTTCAAGCAAATCCTAAGGAATCCCACTTGACTGTTGTCAAGAGGATACTGAGATATTTGAAAGTCACTACTGACCTTTGCCTTTTGTACCCTAAAGGTAGTAACTTTAATCTAGTAGGATATGCTGATGTTGACTATGCAGGTTTCCTTGTGGATAGGAAAATCACCTCGGGTATGGCTCATTTTCTTGGTTCATATCAGGTATCATGGGCCACTAAAAAGCAGAATTCAGTGGCCTTATCTACTGTTGAGGCTGAGTATGTTTTTGCTGCCTCTTGTTGTGATCAACTGTTGTGGATCAAACAGCAGGTGATGGATTTTGGCATTGAAGTAGGTTGTATCCTTATTTTTTGTGATAACATTAGTGCTATTAGTATGACTATGAACCCAGTTCATCATAAGAGTACTAAGCACATAGATGTTAGACATCACTTCTTAAGGGACAACTATGAGAAAGGATTGATTACTATAGAATTTTGTGCTACTGATAAGCAGATTGCTGACTTCTTTACTAAAGCACCGAGTAGAGAAAACTTTGAAAGGAACGGGTTAGAATTAGGGATGATTAAGATCACCTAATAGGACCAGCTCAGAATTCACAATGAAAAAAAAATGAAAAAAAAAATTAGCTAGGAAATCTGGAACTTGTGTAAATATCTAGATTAATTTTTACTCAGTTTCATATTGAAAATAGTATACTC
Organism: Nicotiana attenuata; assembly: GCF_001879085.1. Classification (NCBI taxonomy): domain Eukaryota; kingdom Viridiplantae; phylum Streptophyta; class Magnoliopsida; order Solanales; family Solanaceae; genus Nicotiana; species Nicotiana attenuata. The sequence goes on along the minus strand of NW_017671657.1, from coordinate 177,304 downwards.
CTGTGACATGTTTTGATATGACTCACTTATCTCTAACTAATTTCTCTACTTTTGGAAAATAGAGGCATGATCAAGAGGATTCTAAATGAAGAACCTGGTTCATCAGTATTGGTTCGTCTGAATAACGAGGTATGTTTTCTATACTCTGCACAATTAGAAATATAAATATTTAAATCATGAGCAGAGTCCTACCTATGTTCTAAAACATCCGAAAATCCTATCCGTTTATTTTTTGAACCTGTTCCGTCTCTACTAGAATTCTCACCACATAAATTGCCTAAAATCAAGGGAAGCTTAACCGGTCATTCAACCTGAAAATTCAGGTTGATTGGACTTCTAATTGACTGCAAAAAGCTATCGTTAGTCATTAATTAAGTTTATCTCTTTAAAAATCCATCATCACCTTCTGCCACCCTCATTATTCCAAAACCGTCAAAATTTCTTTCACACTCAATTGTTCTCTCTTCCAAAAGCCAAACTCACAAATTCTCTCACGAAATCACTCACCATGTCAAACCCTCAAGATAACCCAGGCACTCCTCCGCAACCTACCCCTTCTGATTCCTCCATACTCCTCAACCTAGTACAACCCCCCAGCCTAGGTGGCGATGTGTTAAAATGCTTGCTCGTAAAACAGTGGCTACAGGTGCACTGTCAAAAAGATTGAACGCACAATTGAAGGCTATCCAAGCCCAAGAATCTGAACACTCAAATGATTCCTTCAAGTCTACAAATGAGGGGGGAAGGAACTGGGTCTTCTGATTATGAGAAGATTTAGAGTTCCCTTTCTGAGGTACGTTCTGTTTTGGTTGAAAGTTTAGATAATAGGTTTGTTCTTGTTGGGTCTATTAGAAATGTGGAAATGCTTGAGTTGAGAAGGGGAGGAGGTAAGAATAAAAATGAAAAAGAAAAAGAGAGTGAGGATGCAAGCAGTGATGTGAGGGGAACAGGGATAGAAGTGGTTGATTCGTCGCCCACTTGTGAGATGGTTAGACCAGCAATTTGTGGGACTGAGGATGAAATTGTAGGAGAAAGTGGCAAGAAAACAGGGGGAAGTGGATTAGGGGAGGATGCTGAGGGTTTGGTAAATTTGAGTTCTCATGTGGATGAACACGGTTCATCTATTGAAGAAACCCTAGTAGACCTTCTAAAGAAAGTAGGTGCCAGTTATAACCCCAAGAAAAGGAGAACACCAACACCTAAGGTTCCCAGCACCACAACGAATACCAAGAAAAGAAAGGCTAATTCCCCAATAACTGTTGAAATTCCCTTGCCAAAGGGGAGAGCCACGAGAAGTATGGTAAAACAGAGTGAGAGTGAATTACAAAAGGCTTTAGCTGAAAGCAAGAAGAAGAGGATGGATAAAGGAATAGCTAAGGTTGCAGAGCCTTCTAAGGCTGTTGATGTTGAGGAGATGGAACAGGTCCATCAGGAAGAACATACAACTGTGGAGGTTCAGACCCCCAAGCCTAAAAAGGCCAAGACTTCTTCCAAGAAGTCTTCATCAGGGTCTAAGGCTGCTGAACCTTCATTGGCCAAGAGAACAAGGTCTGTAGTGAAAAACAAACCAGTTAGAATTGCTGAGGATGAAGAATGGAGTGGTGAAGAAGAGAGTGAATCTGATGGTGAACAAGACAAGCTGGCCAAGTTTGGCAAAAGAAAAATTTTGAAGGGTTGATTGCTGAAAGACTTGGTGGAACCAGGAATGGTTCGATTGGTTGATGCACTAGCTGCTCAGGGCTGGAAGGACATGGTCCTTTAGATGGATGGAAGGCTAGCTAGGAATGAAATCATTGAATTCATGGCCAATGCAGAGGTCAAGGATGGCAGAGTTACCAGCCAAGTGAAAGGGGTTCAAGTGACCTTCGATGCAGAGAAGCTGGGTGAGATTCTTGACATCCCTGCCGAGGGATATGATGACTATACTAGGAAAAGATGGCCCAGTCTGGATTCCCTTCCTCCTGCCCTTGAAATCACTAGGAAATTCTGTGATGTTGAAGAAGTGAATGAGGCTAAGTTTGTGCACAAGATTGAGATGAAGCCTTGCCACAATGTCCTATTTGAATTTGTCAACAAGTGCCTACTGCCCAGACAGGAAAGAAGGCACATTGCTAACTTTATTGACTTAGTTCTGATGGAATGTCTCGAAAGTGGAAGACAAATCAACTGGCCTGCATTCATCATCAAGCTACTGGACAGGGTTATCAATGGCTCCAAGGCCCATGCCACCCCTTATGGATTTATTCTGACTACTGTTCTGGATCGTTGCAAGGTGGCTCTTAAGAAGTGGGAAATGGAACAAGAAAGGACCATTTTGGCATTAATACTTTGATTCCTTGTGACTATCCAGTCATTGCCATTCCCAATGAACCAGGTTCATCAAAGAAGACACCTATCAATAGTAAAGTCAGGGTTCTAGTTCAGGAAAGTGGGGCCAAGGATGCTGAGATAGCTAGTCTGAAGGCTCGCTTAGCAGAGGTTGAATCTGAGAGGGATGCTCTCAGAACTGAGCTTACCAAGGAAAAGGAGAAGAATGATGGCATTCTTCAAAATATGCTGAACCTTCTCCAAGCCCAAAACCCAACCCTCTAGCTATCCCAAGCCTTAGGACTTCTAGCCTTCATCTCCTGAACCTGTCTAGTACCACCAATGACCCAGATTAGGGATTTCTCGTTCTTTTGGTCATGTTTTGATTATTTTTGCTTTCTTTTTGTGGATTGTGGTAGCAACATATCTCATATCAATGAAATCTACTGTTTTTTCTCTTGTTGTGTGACGACCCAACCCGTCGTCTCATGTAGTACAGCCCCGTTTTCCCCATTTATTGCTCTTTCATGTTTTATTATCTGCAACAGGTGAGTTAGAATTGAATTGAATTGGTTTGGATAGGAAATGAGACACTTAGTCTCTTTAAGGAAGGTTTGGTTTGGAAAAAAGTCAACCGAATGCTGACTTATTAGTTAGAAGGCTCGGATGTGAATTCCGATGATTCGGTTAGCTTCGGGAGGTGATTTGTGACTTAGGAGTGCGATCGGAATTGAATTTGGAGGTCCGGTGTAGAATTAGGCTTGAATTGGCGAAGGTTGAATTTTGGCGAATTCCGGTTGGTAGGTGGGATTTTGATTCGGAGGTCGGAATGGAATTCCGAGAGTTGCAGTAGCTTCGCTAGGTGATTTTGGATGTGCGGGTAAAATTTCAGGTCATTTGGACGTCGTTTGGTTGGGTTTTTGATCGAATGCGTAGTTCGGAAGTTTTTAAGAAACTTAGGCTTGAATTCGATGTGATTTGATGGTTTTAGCGTTGTTTGATGCATTTTGAGGATGAGAACAAGTTTGAATGAGGTCTTAGTGAATTTTGGTGTTTTTCGAGTCTTTTCGATTGGGTTATGTTTCTTTAGCCTATTGTAATGCATTCGTTGTGGTTTCAATCAGATTCGGCGTGCGAAGAGGTTGATTCGAAAGGCAAAGGCATAGCGAGCTAGACTTGTGGCCGGCTTGAGGTGAGTAATAGATGTAGATGATGACCTGAGGGTTTGAAACCCCGGTATATCACATTGTGACGCTATATTGAGGCGAGACACGTACTCTATGACGAGTGCGGGGTCGATTGTGACTGGGGATTGTGACCTAGTCCGTTCCGATTGATGTTCGTACTGTGTTCTTGACTAGAAATTGTTTGGTAATCATCCTACTTGGATTTTATGAATATGTTCGGGGCTTTGTGCCTATCATTTGCATCCTTCAGGGATCCTTATCACTGTTTCCATGATGCTTAGCATATTTCATGATATCAGTCCTGAGCTAGACACTGCCTAATGATTAGTAAACAAATAAAGGTTTATACACTTAGCTCTATAATTCCTAATAATTGAAACTAAAAATGAACAATTTGACTGTGCCCGAATATATATATATGGACTGAGTGTGGATCGCGCTGCACGTCGCAGCGAATGCTACGATGATATTGCACTTGGGCTGTAGGAGCTCCTCCGGAGTCTGAACCCCCACAGTGAGCGCGGATACCCAAATGGATGGGGCTGCGCGCCGCAGCGGTCATGTGCATTGCATTGCATTCATGCATTTATACCTGTTTGTCTTACTTGTCCTGGCATTGTTGTTGTTCCACCGTTTTATGTGCTGAATCGCTGTTTATAGCTTTATATTGTGATATTTCGAAATTTCTTACTTTCATCCATTATATATGTTTATTACTCACTGAGTTGGAAGTACTCACTTTACTCCCTGCACCATGTGTGCAGATTCAGGTGCTCCGGAGACTTAGTGGAGCTGTTTGCTGTTTTCGTGAAGTTTATTTTCAGGAGTTGTTAAGGTAGCTTCCTGACGTCCGCAGGACCCAACTCCTCCCCTTTATTTTATTTATCTTTCCATATCCTAGACTTCTTTATTACTATGGATATATTACTCTGTTACACCTAGAGGCTCTAGACTCGACTCCAGATCTATTGGGAAATGTTTGGAATATTCGTTATTATTTTTCGTACTATTTTATTTAGTTTCGGATTGGAACCTTGATATTTGCTATTTTAATCATTTTATTTGTTAACGGATTGCGAATTTGGGTTGAGAGTATTTAATTGGTCGGGCTTGCCTAGCATTAGTGTTGGGCGCCATCACGACCGGGATTGGGGTCGTGACAAGTTGGTATCAGAGCCTAGGTTACTAGGCCTCGCGAGTCATGAGCCGGTTTAGTAGAGTCTCGCGGAACGGTACGGGGACGCCTGTACTTCTCCTCGAGAGGCTGCAGAACCTTTAGGAAAACTCCATATTCTTGAAATCCTTGTCATGCGGCTTTGTGATTCGAGAACTAAACTCCTGTATTCTATTCTCTCGCAGATGGCGAGAACTCGTGCTACCGGACGCGATGGTCGACCACCAGTACCACCCACTAGAGGCCGTGGACGCGGTCGTGGTTGTGGTCGAGGTAGGGCAGCAGAGACAGCACCTGCTGACCCACCAGCTGCCACAGTTCAGGACCAGACTCCAGTTGTCGATGTCCCAGCAGCACCTGTGCAGGCACCAGCAGTGCCTATTGCTATTCCTGGTCTCCAGGAGACCTTGGCACAGATACTATCAGTTTGTACTGGCGTGGCTCAGGCGGTCTCAGCTTCTACTGCAGCAGCTGCTTCCCAGACCGAGGGAGGACATCAGACCCCTGTTGCTCACACACCTGAGCAGGTTGCCCAGGGATTTCAGACACCGGAAGCAGCCATAGCTCCGCCAGTTGCTCCAGTTGCTCCAGTTGTACCGGTTGCACCAGTTCCAGCCTATGAGGTTCCAGCTATGCCGGACGATGAGCAGCGTCGTCTTGAGAGATTCGGCAGGCTTCAGCCTCCGACGTTCAGCGGTGCTGAGGGCGAGGATGCCCAGGGTTTTCTGGATAAGTGTCAGCGTATGCTTCGCACTGCAGGGATCTTAGAGTCGAGTGGTGTGGCTTTTACTACTTTCCAGTTCTCAGGGTCTGCATTCACCTGGTGGGAGGACTTCGAGAGGCGTAGGCCGGTTGGTGCAGCGCCCCTTACATGGCAGCAGTTCTCCACTCTCTTTCTGGAGAAGTACGTACCGCAGTCTGACAGGGAGGAGCTGCGTCGTCAGTTCGAGTTGTTGGTTCAGGGGGACATGTCTGTGACCCAGTACGAGTTAAGATTCACGCAGCTAGCTCGGCATGCCACTTGGATGATCCTGACAGATCGGGAAAGGATTAGGAGGTTCGTGGATGGCCTCAACTATTCACTCCACATTTTGATGACCAGAGAGAGGGTTATGGGTGCCTCGTTTGAGGAGGTAGTTGACATGGCTCGAGAGATTGAGATGGTTCGCCGTCGGGAGCGTGAGGAGAGAGAGGCAAAGAGGCGTCGAAGTTCAGGTAGTTTCAGTGGTGCTCCGTCTAGGGGCCAGTTCCAGCGTGGCAGAGGCCGTTCCTTCAGGCCTCCTCAGTCAGGTCGTCAAGAGTACAGTGGGGCCTCTTCAGGCCGTGGTCGTCAGGGATTTCAGCAGGGCCAGACTTCACTTAGTGCCCTTCCAGCTCAGAGCTCTACACCTGCCTCTTCAGCCCAAGGTTCTTCAGCAGCGAGGGGTTTCCATCAGTCCCCTTCTCCAGCGCCGGGTAGTTGCTACGAGTGCGGTGAGTTCGGTCATATGAGGAGACTGTGTCCTCTGTCGTGGTAGTCAGTCTCAGCAGAGGGATCAGCCCTCATCTTCTGCTCCTGTTTCATTAGCACCCGCCCAGTCAGCTAGGGGTGGAGGTCAGGTAGCCAGGGGCCGCCCCAGGGGTGGAGGCCGGACTGGCGGTGGTCAGGCTCGATTCTATGCTCTTCCAAACAGGAAGGACGCCATTGCCTCAGATGCTGTTATCACAGGTATTATCTCAATCTGCCACAGAGATGCCTCTGTCTTATTTGATCCCGGATCTACCTATTCCTATGTATCTTTATATTTTGCTCATCACCTGGGTACTACCCGAGGTTGTCTTGCTTTGACTGTTCACGTATCTACCCCGTGGGTGATACTATTATTGTAGATCATGTATACCAATCCTGTTTAGTGACTATTGGGGGTCTGGAGACCCGAGTTGACTTATTGCTGTTGAGCATGGTTGATTTTGATGTTATTCTGGGTATGGATTGGTTATCTCCATACCATGCTATTCTGGACTGTCATGCTAAGATAGTTACGTTGGCTATTCCGGGTATTCCGAGGATTGAGTGGCGTGGTAC
>NW_017671657.1:167075-169325 GCF_001879085.1 Nicotiana attenuata | reverse complement strand
GTTTATGAATTGTTTGGGGCTTTGTGCCTATCATGTGCATCCTTCAGGGATCCTTATCACCGCTTCCATGATGCTTAGCATATTTCATGATATCAGTCCTGAGTTAGACACTGCCTCGAAATGATTAGTAAATAAATAAAGGTTTAAACACTTAGCTCTAAAATTCCTAATAATTGAAACGAAAATGAATAATTTGACTGTGCCCGATTGGCTTGCATGCATATATATATCTGGACTGAGTGTGGATCGGGCTGCACGCCGCAGCGAATGCTACGATGATATTGCGCTTGGGCTATAGGAGCCCCTCCGGAGTCTGAACCCCCACAGTGAGCGCGGATACCCAAATGGATCAGGCTGCGCTCCGCAGCGGTCATGTGCATTGCATTGCATTCATGCATTTATACCTGTTTGTCTTACTTGTCCTGGTATTGTTGTTGTTCCACCGTTTTATGTGCTGAATCGCTGATTATAGCTTTATATTGTGATATTTCGGAATTTCTTACTTTCAGCCATTATATATGTTTATTACTCACTGAGTTGGAAGTACTCACTTTACTCCCTGCACCATGTGTGCAGATTCAGGTGCTCCGGAGACTTAGTGGAGCTGTTTGCTGTTTTCGTGAAGTTTATTTTCAGGAGTTGTTGAGGTAGTTGCCTGACGTCCGCAGGACCCAACTCCTCCCCTTTATTTTATTTATCTTTCCATATCCTAGACTTCTTTATTATTATGGATATATTACTCTGTTACACCTAGAGGCTCTAGACTCGTGACTCTAGATCTATTGGGAAAATGTTTGGAATATTCGTTATTATTTTTCGTACTATTTTATTTAGATTCGGATTGGAACCTTGACATTTGCCATCTTAATCGTATTATTTGTTAACAGATTACGTATTTGGGTTGAGAGTATTTAATTGGTCGGGCTTGCCTAGCATCAGTGTTGGGCGCCATCACGACCGGGATTGGGGTCGTGACATGTTAATTGTTAATATTTCCTTGATAGTTTGAATATGTTTTCTTGATTACTGATGATTAACCCATGATTGCACTTGCAGTTGCCCCAGTGACCATGAGTAATTGTTAAAATTCTGGGAAACACACTTTGTTTATGCAACTTTTCGATGATGCCAAAAGGGGGAAGAGATGTTGCGCTTTATATATTCTGAATAAGTGATGTTTATAACCTAATGAACCTGGTCCTTGATGATAAGTAAATTTTTCTAACTTTGTATTGATGAATAAGCTGAGTTCTGATAGGGCTTAAGTGAGTGAAAAGCACAGAGTTTGTCATCATCAAAAAGGGGGAATTTGTTGGTCCAAGTAAAGGTGAAGTTTTGAAGACTGACATAGGATATCAGACATGGACCAGGTCCATCTTGTGAAGCACAGTTATGATCAACTCAAACATGTGAGATGCACGTGAAGGAGATAAACCTAACTTATTAGAAGTGATATCTCCTGATCATGATCGAAAAGGTTGCATATTGGATAAGGAGAAAGACTCCTTACACAAAGACAAACACGGCTTAAGAAATGGATAGAGTTAGAGGATGAGACCAACTAGAACTCTTACACCAAGGAAGAGTAGCATCTGTATTCTAGTCAATCTCTTTTTACTAACTCCATAAATATCAGTGTTGTTCTCTTTTACAGGTAATGCACATAAGCAGAAGTTAAACGTGAATTGAGAGCAAAATAGCAAGGCGATTTTGCAAGCAATTTATGTGTGATTCAAGCGTGCAATTCTGAAGCTACTTGAACCAGATAGAAGAACCAGTTCCAAGTGTCTGTCTCTTATTCTAGTTCAATTGTAGTAGGTGATTTAATATTGTACCCTTCATCTTTATCTAGAAGCAATTGTATTAGGTACTTAGAGTTTTCAAGTTAGAGTCAACATGAAGTTGTCGCAATAGTTGAGGCTATGTGCTACAATGGGATTAGAGTTAATCCTAGGTTTACAAAAGAGTCTTTTGTAAATGAAGTTTTTGGCTTGGTGATTTTAGTGGAGAGTTTGGGAAAATTATACTGGAAAGTAGGTCGTGGTTTTTCACCCTTTGAGCCAGGTGTTTTCCACGTAAAATCTCTGTGTTCTTTAATTTCTGTATTTATTATTCCGCAACAGTAGTAGTTGGAACACATAGAAGAACCAGGTCCTTCTATAATCAGGTTAAACGAAAAATTGGGTACCACACAAATCACCCCCCCGCCCCTCTGTGTGTATTAATATAAACATCAGGATCGAATGATGT
>NW_017671657.1:122037-167055 GCF_001879085.1 Nicotiana attenuata | reverse complement strand
ACCCCCCCCCCCCCCCTCTTGTGTGGTATTTAATTATAAAACATCAGGGATCGAATGATGTGATAATAGTCGACATCAAGAGAATTTCAAAGATCGCATTCCAGCAATAATAAAATGTACAACATAAGAATAACCTTTAAAAGTCATTCAGGAAGACGCTCCACCAAAACAAAAACTTTGAGCAAAGTTAAGCTTAAGAGACTAAGTGTTCCAGTTACACTAGGCGACTTCCTTGTGCGTAAGGAATTCAGTTATCCCTCGTAGAGAAGGGTTACCGCAAGGCGAGTAAGGGTTAGTGAAGATGTGAAAAGACGCCAAAGATGAAGAGGTAAACCATATATAGGTAAGTCTTCATAGCATTAAATTCTAGTACTCCCCTAAAGGGGGGAAGACGGTGTGATATGGTAGTAAGTCGGAGTTATGTAGTTCAAGTAACTATGGAATAGCAAAGAAAGAATGCGGTAAAAAGGAGAAAGGAATGAGATTTCAGTTATTCAGATCCTATAGATATGTTACGACTCCAGAACATTATTCAAGCACGATATCGAAAAAGGCAGTAAGGGTTTCCACACCAGATGTTATTGATAAATAAGTGTGAATGGACATTTGATACATTCAGTGCAAAAGGTAAGTTAAGACAAAAGACATAACCGAAGAGAGGTTACGCAGAATATAAATATATGCATTGATTGATGAGTAGTTAGTAGTTGATTCAGGAAGAGCTTAGTTATGACTAGACAAGAGATCTCAGATAAATCAGTAGATCATGCAAGATAAACATAGTGAAACCCAGCATAGGAAATTCAGTCTCGCAGATACGACATCGTAATCCTTGAGAAATATTCAGATATGAGTTGGGTAGTAGAAGGTACAGTATAAGTGTTACAGAAATAAAAGAGAGTTCCACTAGGGAGACAATCCATATTTCAATTTGGAAGCAATCCGACAAGCACAAGGGCGTGGAGGTAAGTAACTAAGGATAATGATAGGTGAGTAAGAACATCAGAAATACTATGGGGTATACAATGTAATAAGCTTGCAGCTTTACAAGAGTAAGAGGATCTTCCCTAAGCACTGCAAAGAAAGACTAGCTGAGGAAATAAGGAAGAAGGCTTCAAAAAAGCATAGTGACCTAAAGAAGAAATGGTCTTGTAACAGCAGTCTCACTATAATATTGTATGCACTCTATAAGAAAGTGGAACCTATCCTAACTAAGGAACGGGAAGTAAAATCCAAAGTAATATTCGAGATCATATGAGTTGCACGAAATTCCAATAGGTGAAGGCACTAAGATAAGCCAAGTATTCCTGCAACAATTGGCTGAACGACCATGAGAAGTAATTGCTTACTTTTAAAGAACGTTGCACAAAAGGAATTATTTGATCTACGACCCGGAGTTAGTTACGTTATGACCGCACTCAGGATTTCGCAGTACTACCCATACAACATATATGTTGATATTCATATATGGGAGACTTCGGTATAGGTTAAAAGAAAGAATTGAGTCCACGTTACAAACAAGGGCTTGAATTGTAAGAAGGTTATATCATGGATGTTCTATAGCGTCTACGAAAGGCTAAAGTAATAACTAATACCCTGAGCCGCATATCAGAAGATAAAGTAAGCCTATTTAAAGGTTGAAATAGAAGAGGAAACTAAAGAGTTACATCAACTAAACGAATTAGGAGTCTGATTATTAGACCCCGATGAGTATAGAAATCGTGATTCAGACATTGTAGAATCACTCTAAATATCAGAGGAATAAAAGAGACAGTACAACAGCCATATTCTATAATGGCTCTACGATAAATCTAGTTAGAATAGTACGAACCTTATAAGAAGTCAATATGAAGCTTTCGTCGGATTGTGTATGCACATGATGTGCAAGTATTATAGTAGAGCTTTAAGGTGTGGATGTGAATTCCACCTATGTGGAAGGGAGGTTATAAAAGATATAGAAGAGATAATGCAAGATTTAAAGGTAAGTAAGGTACATGTTAAGAAGGTACGAGATGCCCAAGTGCATAAGGTTACGAATAATCCAGATATCAGATAGAGGGCTCGAAGCGTCGTAGTTCTGTATCAAGAAATGATAGTGGTGTCATCAGTGGCATATTTTCCAGCCTGTGGTTTCCAGATACAAAGAGGTCTAGTTAAGAGAGTAAAGAAGAGTTAGAGGCGATATGATGTCTCACTTGAGGTTCCAGAATAACATAAGGAAATCTATGGTGCTAGCAAGTTAAAGGAAGGTTGCGATTAGCATAAATAGATATATGTAGGTCGTAAGCTAAAGTATGGTAAAGCGACAAGGTTTTAGGTAGATAGGAGAAAGGATAAGAAAAGGTGAGTGAGAAGGTGACGAGAATAGGTAAGTCCTTGGGACTAAACCCATCACCACAAGAGAGCTGATGGTTTCCATAAAGTTATAAAAAGCTCGGTATAGCATGAGTAAACTCATAGTAGTTTAAGACTAGGAGAATTTAGAAGAGATGGAATGCTGCCCTAGTGGTAGAATAAGGGTGTAATTGTGATAAATAAGAGGATGACGTTTAGGCCTTTGATTGGGTAATGATTCAAAGAAAAGGGATTTCATGAATTTTACATGATTAAAATACCCCCATAAGGTGAATCACGTTGGGATGCTATGAAATATGGTTAATGAAGTATTGTATCATCCCTAGGTGGATTAGGCAAATAACTTCAGATGTTCCCTGATGCGACGTGAGCCCCAATGATAATGTATTACGTAAGAGGTGTCAAGTTATCAGTGGTAGATTATCTATCAACATAAGTTTAATCAACAATAGGCGGATAAAATTCCAATGTGTTAGATGAGATTAGGCCGTCATTCTTAAGATGAACAGTAATGAGGAAAAACTAAAGGACTTAGATTTATACATATAGGATAAGCAGCAAGAGAGTAACCTGGAGTTGGGTAGCAAACCTCGGTAATAATAAACGGAAGTAAGTGTTATGGTATAGTATAACCTACCTAGATGTAGTAAAGCCATAAGGATATATATATAAGGCTACGAAACAAGATATAGCAACAGTCGTAAGTTTGACAAAGTACCGAGCGAATAACTTCAGTACACCTATATATATCGGGAGGAACAACTTGTCATAGTTCTATATATGTTCCCAAAGTGAGGTCTAAAGATTGACTAAAAGCTTGAGAAAAAAGGACAGAAGAGTTGCATAGGCGCACAAACAAGGACAAAGTCGTACAGGCTGCATGACAGAAGGTCGCAATAGTTACAAGATTGGAAGAATTCTGACAACAAGTCGTGGTGTGAGAAAGAGGCCTAAAGGGGGGAATGCCCTGGCCTTCGGATTTATTCAAAGAACAATTGCCTAGATGTCAAGGACAGTACTAAATTATTCATAAGAGCTATAGGTTATGAAACTGATAAGCGCATCAGTCAACATTCGGACGAATGTTTCAAAGGGGGGAGTGATGTTACACCCCATAGTTTCGTATGTGAGAGTACGTCGTAAGTCAATTGATGTAAGCTCTAAAATGAGATCATCTTTGCAAGTACATAAACTAAGTTAATCATGTTAACTTGGAGGTTAAAAATATTTAAGATCATGCACTGCAAGTACCAAGAGGGTTGGAAAGCTTAGAAGCTAAACCAATTGAAGAAAATAAGTTTCGTCGAAAGTCGACAAGTTGGGAATGTTATTACATGTACTTTTTAGGTGAGACTAGGGTGCTCAAAATGATAAGGAGGATATGTTATGAGTTATTTTTGTCTTATGATAGTCGTGTGTTATGTTTTCAAGTCAAGTGAGTTGTGGAATAAAAGTTGGCAAAGATCATCACAAGTTACATTCATAAATATGCTGAAATTTAGGTCACGTGTAGCTGAGCTTTTCTCCCAATATACTTGGAAGTAGGGTATTATCTACCCACCAAATGTAATATCTACGAGTCTATTTTCCAACTTATTAAACCGTTCATTAATATGACTTAGGAGTAGAGAGATATTTGCAGTTTCGAGAGACTGCGCAGACTGCATAGGTGACAAGTTGGTGTGTCACAAAAGCTTTTTGAGCAATACATTTCGTGTGTTATATGAGGTCTTTTTGGGACATATTATATACCAAATTTAAGGTCTTTGGATGTAGTTTCTAACTCTCTTAGTCGTTCATTCCTACGACATCCGGATAAAGAGATATAAGTATCTGAAGAAGAGCCAATAATAGGGTGCCAAGCTAGCACGTCTTTGACTTTTCAAAAATGGATATATATTGGCCTTATGTCGTCTCTTTATTCACTTTTTCACATACCACGACCAGAATAAGACCCCTAAACTTATTCTTAAGCTCCCCACAAGGGTTTCTAAGAATATTAATGTAAGGCACCGTGAAATTTTTACTCAAAAACCCAAAATCTCGGACCTTTTGGATTGATCTGTGCATTAAAAATTTAAGGAAAAATGTTTTCAGAAGAGTGCGTTTCTACGGCCCATTATGCGACCGCATAATAGCAATGCGGGTTGCGTAATTGCCGCATAGGGAGGCAGAATGTTGGCTAATTTGAGGACAACTATGCGGCCAAATTATGCGGTCGCATAATCGATATGCAGGCCGCATAGTCGTCGCATAACCTCCATGGGATTTTTGCGAGGGGCAGCTCTGCGGTGCATTATGCGACCGCAGAACAGGTATGCGGACTGCATTTTGGTCGCATACTCGGCCAGAATGTTCAAGTTCAAGGGTCATTTTTGCGGTCCCTTTTGCGAGCCGCATGTCAGTTATGCGATCGCATATGCGACCAAATATTGAGTCGGGGCTCCTATTCTCTAACTTTTAAAACCCGACTCTATCTCATTAAAAACACCCCATTAGACCCTTTTATGTTATTTTCTACTACATTTAGAGTGAGAGAAGAATCCTAGAGAGAGGAAGTGATCCTTACCAAGTCCCCATTCAACCCTTGCCCAAATCCTTGAAGATTATCAAGTAAAGTTACTAAGCCTTCATTCTAAGAGGTAAGAACTTGTGCCCTAATCTTGGATTTCAAAATTCCTACTAAAATAAGTGATTAATAAGTGGGTTCATGGGTATAAGAATTGATTATCTTGCATACATGAATAATAAAAGGGTATGGGGAGATTGTGAGCTAAAAATGTAACAAATGGGGGTGTAGGATGATAGAACCTCTCACAAAAAGGTCCTAAAATCACAATGCACACTTAGTGCTTGATAATATATTCAAATGAGCTAGAATCTTAATCATCTCTCTAATTTTTGGTTCAACTTGTAATTCTCATAAAATAGATCGAAGTTGCTAAGAGTTCCGAAATTTTGTAAGAATTTAAGAAAAGCTCTATTGAGGTATGTATGGCTAAAACCCCCCTCTTCTTAGAAATTGAGCTCCCTTGGTGTCCATGCAAATGTTGTAAGACCGAAATTTGATTGATGTACTGATTGTTATTTCACATGAATTGGTGTTGCAAATATATACGTGAAAGGTGTGTCTCAGTATGTTCAATATACTATTCTTGGTAATTTAAGGATGTGTGAAGAATGTGAACCATGTGTTGGAATGCCTAGGCTTCAAGTCAAGTTTAAACTGAGATTGTTATGCCAAACTATGTGAAATCTTCTCTATGCTTACAACTTGAATTGCTCTTGTATGTGCCTATTATCTTAAACTGCAAGGTTACGTTGAAAGTGGAAATGATGTGAAATGTGGGGAAAAAGAGCTTGAGTTATGAAATGTGGCCTAGTGCCAAGTATGATGTGATAATTGTGGCCCCAAGTGCCTATGAATTGATATATGTGAAATAAAGATTGAAATGAGATGATTAATAAAAAAAGGAACAACATCTTGGTAAGACGGCCTAGCCGATCGGGCCGTGATCGGACACCATACCGCACACATGGTGGTATTGTGCTGATATTGAATTTGGAAAGTGAGAATGAGATGGTGATTGAGATACATGTCTCAAATGAGGCAACCTAGCCGATCGGGTCATGATCGGACTCCACGCAAGAAACCGGTGGTATTGTGAATGATGATGAATAGTATTAAATGCCCCAACCTAAAGCTATGGAAATTATATGAAAGTTATATGATCCTTTATTTGATGATGTGGTGATCGTTTAAAGATTTTGATTGATCCTAATGATTTCTTTGTTCTTTTATGATAGTTCTTTCTAATGAGATGGTGTTTAGTTACACATACTAGTACTATTCCATGGTACTAACGTCCCTTTTGTCGGGGGCGCTACATCTTTAATGGATGTAGGTGGATCCATAGCAGACAGTGCCGATCGTAGGTAGCGGAGCATCCTCCACTTAGCAATCTTGGTGAGCCCCTTTTCTTCCAGGGGTTATGCAGTATGTCTTTTGTTATAAATTACCAATTTGAGGTATAGCTCAGGCCTTGTTGCCGGCATTATCATAATTGTCTTTTGTATCTTTAGAGGCTCCGTAGATGTTTGTGGGGGTTATGTACGGGTGTTGGATGAGTCAATAAACTGTGTTGTAATTCTAAACTCTAGTTCTTCTAAACTGTATCTGTATGAAATCTTGGAAACTTAACGATGGTCTAAGGGTTGTAATATAAAATGAACTAACAATGTTGCATGTACGATCTTTCCTACTGTCTAAATAAATGAAAGCATGGTTTCCTTAATCATAGTGAGTTGGGCAGAAAGTGTCCAAAAGGCTTGCTCAGTTGGGTTCACTCGATTGAGCGCCGGTCGCGCCTCCCAAGGTTGGGGCGTGACAATTAACATCCCGAGTACGAAATCAAGAAGCGATAACACTAGAACGATCCCTACGATGAAAGTAGAGCTATATCGACTCTCTTTTTCTTTGTAGTTTAAGTTTTGGAAGGTACTTCATAGTTAGAAAAACGTCTACTTTCTGTATTTAAGCTTTAATATCAAGGAAGGTTGATAAATTCGTTTCCTAATAGTTAGAACTCACGGGACGGTGATCTGAAGCCGTGAGTTTGAGTTATTCGACTTGTAGTGGACTGTTTTTGGGCTGTTTCGTGTTGATTTTAGGTTGTCTTTTGCTGTTGTTTAATGGAGTTTTGGAGGAGAAATGGTATGTAGAAAAAAGAAATAACGGAGAAATGGTGGAATAATCGTTCTTTGTAAAATTTTCGGGGTGTTTGGCACTACTATAGTTGTCGTTTTGGGTCTGAAGTGATTGGAGTGTGTTGGGCTGTTGTAAGATAAATATAATATGGATTTAGACTTTCATCAACTGTAGGAGGTAATTATATTGTGTTCTCTCATGTACGTAAGGTTATCTTGACATTGATTAAGTTAAATGGATGGACTAGATATGAACTAGTGAATCAAGTTGCTAATTGAGAATAATTGGAGTTGCGGATTATTTTCTTTGTTATAAACATATGGTATAAGGCTGGAATCATTGATGAATGAATTCATTATCATGTTGATGATACTATTGAGTTAATATAAGAAGTCTATAAGGGGTTATATGGGGTATACGAATTCCAATTGGAGCTTGCCGCTCGTCGTGAAGTAGTTGTGACTTGTTGTTGTTTTATGGTGTCTCGTTGTTGATAATTTTGTATTGCTGGATTTCTCTGGTCATTGTTGTTGGTATATGGCATTTGAGGAGGCTCTTGTTACAGGGGATATACTGCCCAAATTTACATAAATGAGCTACTAGTTTAAATATCGGACTTATCCTTTACTCAACACTGATTTTGAATCTCCTTATGCTATGGTAGATTGAATTGATTTGTTTGAAGAGTTTCTTGGAAGGTATTAAGGACTCAATGAAGTTAAGTTATGTTAAGGCTAAACATTTCCTTCATTTTGGCATGATCTCTTAACTACATGTGTTTGATAACGAGACATAAAGAGAAGTTCATACTCCTGAATTTATGTACATTATCCTAGTCTCATAAGCTACAGTATTCTCCCTTATCGGGACTTCATATTTAGCTTTGTTTTGTCTTCTTTCAACCAGGAGAGCAGGGAGTGTACATATATATATATATATATATATATATATATATATATATATATATATATATATATATATATATATATATATAGTATTACCGTATTTTTACCACCATCGTGCTATAATCGATGGGCAGGCCCCTATTGGGCAACCTCTTATCAGATGATGAGTTATATACCGAGCCTACTGTGGCCGAGCACCTATGAGTGAGCCTACTAGGGCAGAGCAGTTACACATACCGAGCCTTCCAAGGCCAGACGGTATTTAACTTACTATACTGAGAGATTTGAGACAGTATCACCAGGTAAGCATATCTTCAGATTATTATTGACTCCCAGTTACTTTAAGTTATTATATTATCAGTTCAGTTTCAGCTTTCATTTATTTTGTTGCCTTACATACTCAGTACATTATTTTGTACTGATGTCCCTTTCGCCGGGGGCGCTGCATTTCATGCCTGCAGGTCCTCATTGACAGTTGGACAGACCCTCCCAGCAGATAGAGTGAAACATCAGCTTGGTTGGTAAGCTCCACTTCCTCGGAGTTACCAGGTCTAGACCTTGGAGTCCATTTTATACATACAAGTTTGATGGGTAGGTCGAGGCCCTGTCCCGACCATGGTACAATTCAGTTATGTCTTGAGGCTTGTAGACGAGTCCTGTATAGTTTGTATATCAGTAGATGTTCATGGCAGCCTCGTCAGCCTGCACGGTTATATATATATATATATGTACATACATATATATATATATATATATATGTATGTATGTACATATATATATATATATATATATATGTATATGTATATACACATGAGCTTTTGGGTATGTTTACCCCTCAGATGAGAGAGACGATATTTTCAGATGATTCAGAATATGGCCTCATCGGCCTAAGTTGAGGGTTACCCTTCAGAGTTCACAGTTACTGAGTGGTACGCTCAGGCTAAGTATGGCACCGAGTGTTGGTCACGCCTCTTCAGGTTAGGGGCATGACAGTTAAGACCATATTTACATAGGTTCTTCAATGCAGATGTACATACACAACAAGGAAAATTATGAGGTGTTTATAATGATGTAGTAAGGAGTGACTTACTTGGTGACTTTAGGTTAATATGGCAGTGCCTTAACTGATGCCCCTCGACTCCACATCCATAACATACATTAGTACTATAGTGACATACCCCCGACTGACATCTCCTATAGTTCTCGCAAAAGGGATGAGGTCCGCTAAACTATTCGCCCCATTGACCTGATTTTTTTACCCCTTTTGCACACATCATAAGCACTCCCTCTATCCTCCATCCAGGCCCCTATGGCGGGAATAAACAATCTCTGTACCAGTTTGTTGTGTAGGCCTTTGGAATTGCCCAAGCCTGCCACCCCTAACACGCTCCTGAGCATACTCACGACACGACGCCAAATGTTCCCTCCCGCATATTAGGTAGAATGAGCTGGGTGTACCCGACCTAGAGCATTTTTTCTTCTTGTGCCCCCCTTTCCAAAACCATAACATATTTCAAGAGTCATCCAACATCTCCCCAAGTGGTGTTTCTTACAAATCAAACAATCCCGCTTATTGGTACCAACAACCCTCTTTCGTTTCTTAGGTGCTCGCGCCACATGATCCGGTGGCGCGGTGACATTAATAAGAACAAGGTCACTTTCCCTAGCAACTAGTTCTTCAAATCCCTCCACGTCTCGACCCATTCTACCTACAAACTCTTGTGCAATCTCCCCTAGATTCAATGGCATGGTCACTCCCTCCTTGCCGTTTCGAACTCGTGGATTACTCATCTGGAAAAGGAGACATGACGAGGAAATTGGCTTCCTATCTTGAGCTCTATCACACGATCTGGAGTATCAAAAAAGGGTGACATTCCTAATTGTCCAAGTAGCCTCCTAATTATAGATGTGGTCAACACACCGATAAGAAGGACTCTACTAGACACAACTTCGAGACATCCTAGGACACTTTAAAACCTTAGGCTCTGATACCAAGCTTGTCACGCCCCAACCTTGGGGAGCGCGATCGGCGCTCAGCTAAGATAAGCTGGTCAAACAAGCCTGCTAGATGATTTCTACCGACCTTACCCATGAATAGAGTGAAGATGTATTCCATTAATTAAACCATGAGAGGATTTCATGAACAACACCAATTCCATTACCATTAGTCACTACATTTATAATTCCCAAAAATACATTACAAATTCATATAGTTTGAAGTGGAACTTGTGATACAAATACAACATTTTTAGTTTGACTTTCCAAAACCAAGATACAACACACACCATGTCTACGGAGCCTCTAATGGATACAAAAGAGTAATGTGATGGTGCCGGCAACAAGGCCCCTGCTATACCTCAAAACATGATACATAAGGAACAAAAGATACAAGACCCCGAAATGAAGTGGGACTCACCAAGTCAGCTGAGGAGAGGGTGTACCGCTATCACTAACCGATGTCGCCTGTTGTGGAACGAAGCGCCCCCAGCAAAATGGACGTTATTACACATGGAATAGTACTAGTATGTAAGGATAAGCACCCTCTCAAAGAATTGAGTAACAGTACAAGGAGAAACAACATAAGGTCAATGAGAGCCTCAAACAATATAAAAGCATCAAGTTAAGAAGAAGATAACTTTTTCTTCCAAGTAAATATCATTTTTTTGAGTTGGGAGATCTTTAGCTCTGATATACCACTGCGTTTCTAGCACGGAATCCGATCACGGCCCGATCAACAAAGCCATCTCACTCAAAGACATCCAATCATAATACCACCATACTTTTAGCATGGAGTCCGATCTCAGCTCGATCGGCTAAGCCGTCTCACCCCAAGACATCCCACCACAACACCACCATATGCGCAACATGGCCTCCGATATCGACTTGATCGGCTAGGTCATCTCCCCACATGTGCTGTGTGAGTCGATATTCAATCCATGGTTGGCAATAATCTCATCCCAATCAAGATGAAAAAAATCCTCAACACATCGATCCCATCCGATTAAGGGGAAAAAATCTCAACACATTAGTACGGGGACTTACCCCTCAATCACACCTACACCGGAACATGTAGTTTTAGGGTTAGGTTGTTTCAACCTACCCTTCCTCGGTGACTAACGATACTCCCAAAAACATTTTTGTTTTGCACATAAAGGAAACAGAAATACGAATGCATTCACCTATATATATATATGTGTATATATATATTCAATAGTACTTTCAACCACTCACAACATCATTATTTCATTGGCTCTTTTTGGCCAAACATATGATTCTTCATCCATGGCACGGTGGTTGTATCTCATATCTCCAACTTACTTCTTTCACCTTCATGGATCTTTATAGTTTATCATCAATAAGAGCATTTGAAATCAAGGCCTTAAGTATAGATATGTGCAATAAGGATCCTAGGCGAATTGAGTTTTCTTTCCAAGTTAAGCATAATAGACTTTTATTTGAAACACGAATTGAAGTCATAACATTTTAATACATAAACCATACTTGAACACATTCTCGCAGAGATCATAATAAGATAGGAGAAATTGATACATGTTTTGAGTATATGCATCTTTCAACCCAACGCTTACTTGGGATAATCGAATTTATTAGGAACAACTCGGAACATGGGAATTAGGAATCTGGCCAACCATACTTGAAACTTACCGGAACATCATGGAATTCGATTCTACGAGAGAAGTTTAGCCAACATACCTTGCTTGAGCTTTCCTTAGGTTGCTACAACGTCCCATTATTCTTAGCAAGTTCAAGCTATAAGAAGATAGGGAAAAATCGAATATTAAATGGAAGGATTCTCATGATATAACTTCTTGCATGAAAACTCAGGAGAAGGCCTTACCCGGATAGATGATGGTTTATGAATGGCTTCCTTGATTCTTGAAGATTGGGGCAAGAATGGATGAATAAATTGCAAGGTCTTCTCCCTCCCTCTCTCTCAGATACTCTCACTTCTCTCTAAACATCAGATTTTGCCTTCAAAATGAGCCCCTAAGGCTTTTAATCAAAATGAGGTCGATTTATAAAAATAGAAAATGGACCCTTCGAACTCAACTCTACGGTCACAGACTGGACCTCAAAACAGAGATGTGGCCCGCAAAATGGACCACAAAAATGATCCTAAAAACTAGGTTGGTCTGGATAAGTCTACGGTCCGCAGACCAGTTATGCGGTCGCGAATGGACCATAGAATCACCCTCTGAAATTATTTATGCTAAATATATGATGGAAGCGCGGACCGCGAAACGGATATGCAATCGCATAATGGTTCGCAAAACGACCTTTAAAATTCAATAATATTTCTGCTCAACTCTGCGATGGTTATGCGGCCCGCAGAATGGTTCTGAGGTCATGAACTTGATCGCAGAATTGCCTCCTTCTGCAAACAGAGTATAAGATAGGTTTAGTTTAGAAATTAATAAAATTGAGTAAAAGTATCATTTTTAAACAAAGAAAAACATAAGTTAAATTAACAAATTAAATATAGAATTTGTTAAAGAAAAATATGATAATAATTTTAAGTAAGGTAAACATCTAACAGGGTGATGAGTATAATTTGAGAACCCAATTATATTGAGCCTTACATTTGAAATAGGTTTTGAAAACAGTTTTCTTGAAATAGCTACATGCACTTTAGCCCACCTTATGATGTCGCGTGGCTTCACGTAGCTCCCCTATAAGCAACACGCATATAAGTCCCACCTTATACCGCCGCATGTACATTAACCCCAAGCCTTAACTGCCGCATGCGCGTCAATATCACATTACAATAACAACTCGAATCACAAGTTCCCATATATCACAACTTGCCAACAATCAACAATATCAATGTTTCCACAACAATAGTCCACGGCTCCACCACAACATGTACAAGAATATCAACAACAACAACAACAATGAATGTACAATGTTCAACAAGAAGATGTTTCAAGAATAAAAATTTCGCCTCAACGTGATAACGACTTTCACCACTTCAACATCAAATAACTCAACAATGAGAGAGATAATGTATAACCACTATATTAGATAAGACTAACTCTCAATAAAAGAGGTAACATATAACAATGACCTCAAATAATGGCAATCAACAATGAAGGAGATAACATGAACAATAACTTCAAATAATGGTAATCAACAACGAAAGAGATAACATGAACAACAACTTCAAATAATGACAATCAACAATGAAAGAGATAACAATAACAATAACTTCAAATAATGATAATCAACAATGAAAGAGATAACATGAACAATAACATTAAACAGTAATCAACAATGAAAGATATATCATGTAATAATTAAAGAGGCAACAAATTCAACTAAAGCATGAGAGCAACTTATCAATTAGGATGTCAAGTGATAACGAAATCATTTAAGGCATGTAAGGATAGACTAATTGTTTACCCTAAAATTCGAGTAACAATTAAACTTATATTGTGGTTTTAAAGATATGTGATTTAATCCAATATTAATTGATGAATAAGGAGTTAAACATATAAATTGAAAAAGTAAAGTAAATCAAACCAGTTTGCAAGCCAAGTCTTGACCTCGAGGTAGGTTAGTAAGAACAATGAAATAATAAGGCAATTCTGATGAACAACAAGCAAGAAAGGTAGAAATGTATATTCCTTTTGTCAATAAAGCGTGTCTTACAAATGATTGGGATCCCCTTTACATAGTAGGGGAATCCTAAATAAGGTACACTTCTAATTATAGTAGGGAGTCTTATTATACAGCTGTGTAACCACCAAGAACAAATTCGTTCCGGAATTTACGCCGGGATCTTCGGGCCGCTACGAGAATCTCGCTCTTTTTGTTATGAAACCATAACGGTATTATCTCGAGGTTGGTCATACTGTGTCTCGGTGTTCATCGAGCACTTCAATCTTCGAGTCTTGTACTCTGCCATCGGGCTCGAGCCCGGTCCATTTCAAACTTATTCTCGAAGCACCCCTCGAGCCTACAAAATCGGGCATACCTGATTTTGACCGTATACAGATAGTCCCCGCGTTTCTTAGAATAAAATGATAAGAAACGACTCGAACCTCAATTTTCCGGAGTCCCAGATGATGATGTCATTCTCGTGACGTAAGCGCTCGAGGTGACCAAAACGTCTTATCGGTTCACTTCCCCAAAATAATAAATGCCCGCCAGTGGTGGTCGACCACTAGCGTCGCCGAACCGTCACCGCGTTCCTATAAATATAGGGCTTTTATTTGAAAACAAGGACTTTGCTTCCATCTTCTAACTTCTCTGATCTTTCCCTCTCTTCATCTGTCTCTTTCATTACTTGTTGCTCCATCTCTTTTAGTCCCAAAAAATATCAAACTGAACCGTTTCCTCTAACCAGAATCAATGGCGTAAACTTCCAAAATCGTTCCTCAAATGGAGAAAGTTTCCTCCTCCTCTTCCCCGCCGGCCGGTGATAAAGCGCCGGCCTTTCATGAGATTATTCCCGGCCCCTAAGTCATAAAGAAAGACTTCAAAGTTGAAAATCCACCCTCAATCGCTGGCTAATGTGAGTATGTATCGAGGTATATTTGCTCGATAATGGAGAAACACCTCGAGGTCACGAAGAAGGACGGTGTCTGGGGGGATGAGGTCGTGGTACAGATCCCCACCCCCGAGGAGAGTATTACCACTCATGTGGAGGGGTTCCTAAGTGTATACACTTACCCCTTCACGCTGGGTCTCATCGATCCAATAGTGATTGACTGATGCAAGAGGTATCAGGTCACCCTCAGTCAGATCCTCCCTTCTTTCCGGCGCATAGTGATCATGCTCCGATATTTCTCCGGCAAGGCCGGGGGACTAGAGTTCACCCTCAGTCCTCTTATCCGATTGTATCGACCTCAACCTTTTCGAGGGTTAATCAAGCTCCAACACCAGTCGGTCAAGGCCTTCTTTGCTAGAAACGACGAGGATAAAGATCGGGGCTGGATGAGCCGGTTCGTGCGAGTGAGGACCTCCGACATCATCCCAGAAGAGAAAATGTCATTCCTAGAGAAGTGGAACACCGATCGTAAGTGAAGTTTTTTCCCAGTAGCCTTTTGTACTTTGTTTTGCGTTGCGTAATGCCTTCATATTTTTTGCAGGGGTCGCTTGGATGCCCTACGCGATCACCGACCTCGAAGACTGGGTCCGGAAAGTAGTTGCGACCTCCTCGTATGATGAGCGTCGCTGGCGTGACTTGGCGAGGGGCAGATGGGAAGCCTAACACCACGGTAAGTTCTTCTTGTAAATTTTTTATTCTTTCCCCTTCATTGGAGATGTTTCTTTACTCATACTCAATATTCGTTCATGCAGGCATTGGAGATGTTTTTGAAATGAGACCACCCCCGCCCGTGGAAAAGATCGAGTCCCCGATTCCGAAATCGGGGAAAGATAATAAGAGGAAAAAGGGTTTGAAGCCAGAAGACCCCCTAGATAAAAGGGCTCCTACCCAAAGACGCAGGAGGAATATCATTCCTGTGGATATAGACTCAGTCCACCAGCTGAATAATGAAGAAGAAGACAAGGGTGAAGAATCGGCGCTGGTGACCCGAGCCAGGAAACTAGCCGAAGCTTCCAGGCCCTCCAAACCGGAGACCCTGCCTCATGGTGAGGAGGCCCGAAGAAAGATGTGGGAGGAGCCCGCAAATCACACGAGGTCGAGATTGTTCCTCGGCTATCAACAAGCATACCAAAGGGGACAAGTTCGGAAATTCCCAAAGCTGAACAGAGCGCCCCGAGTGATTTGCTCGGGGCCATGAGAATAGGTCACACTCCTCCTCTATCGGCTTATTCTGAGGAGGCCATAAGGGAGGCTCAAGCTCTACATATGCCCGACTTAAGCGGAGTCCCCAGTGAAGAAGATTCTTTTCGGGATTGCTTTACCAGGTCGACGATGCCGCCGATCTCAACGACGCAGCTACTCTCTTCGAAGAGGCTTAACGCCTTTTCTCTCAAGTAATCCTTGATCCCTATCGTTGCAATTTCATTTTTCTTGTTCTCTCCTTTCCCTAACTGATATCCTTTTTTGTTTTTGTGTAGGCTTTCACCAGGTTCAGGGCCGACTTAAGCCAATACGAGGCCGAGCTCCAGAAGACCTCGGACGAAGGAAAGGCCCTGAAGCTCCTTTGCAGTAAAAATGAGGAGGAGCTCAAGGACCTTCGGGAAGACCTGGCCAAGGCTCGTAAAAATGACGCCGAGCTAGACAAGCAGGTAACTGTCATTTTGAAAGAGTATGGTCTACTCGACCCAACTTTGGAGGCTAATACTTTAGTATCTACTCTGCAGTAAAAACTAGATAGGTTCGAGCTGCTTCGAGGAGAGGTCGATCAGGTCAAGGCCGACTACAACCGGTGAAAGGAGAATATGGACCGCCTTGCTGCGGAGAAAGAGGCCGCTTTAGCCAAACTGGCATCGACTGAGGCCCAACTCCGAGGTGCTAAAGAGAAAAGTTCGGCCCTGGACAAAAGGATCGACGAATTTGAGGTCAAGCTTGCTGAGGCCAGAGTTGAGGCCGAGAAGAGGAAGGTCACAGCTGATAAAATCGTTGCTGTATGCTTCAAGGATGTTGAGGCTGCTCAAATGGAGCTAAGGGAAGCCTGACCGAGAGAAACGGGGTACTTATTTGGCCAAGTGGTAATCCCGGAGGGAGACGCTCGAGGAAATCCAAGGCGAGTCTGACAACGAAGAGGGGCTCGAAGGGGAAGCTGCTCCCGAGGGAGAAACCTGCCCTCGGGCATAGCTAGGATTTTTCTTTTTCTTTTTGCAATAATTTCGTTCTTTGAATAGCGTGATCGAGATTTTGTCTTGGATGGCTTCCTTGAAGTTGTCGTGGTCGAGTTCGAATAAGGTTCGAACATTGGGGAATAGACCTTTAAGGTCTTGTGCCAGATAATGGCGAGTCCCTGAGCCATAATCAAGTTATTGTTTATTCGGGCTCAGGATAATCGAACCCTTGGGTTCGGATCGGGTGAGAACAAGATCTCGAACCCTAAGTGTATTGTCCCTTAGGCTCTTTTAGATCGGGCCATTATGGCCTCAAAGAGATGGCTATTATTTCCCATTTTTGGCTAAAAAGACTTAGTAAAATTTATTTATGCCTTGGCATTCATTTTTTACCCATTGGGTTTTTTTAGGGTTTAGTGTCGATCGAAACCCTTTTGTTTTTTGTGCCTTAGCACAAGTTTGTATTTGAATAATTCGATACCTCTTAAGGTTTTTCGAGGCCTGATATTATCGAATCCCTTTGATTATTTTCCCAAGGGTAGCCTTTTTTAACCGATTTTCAAAGAATTCGAAGGCCTTTTATTGCGGGATTCGGATGTCTTCGAGCCGCGTTATTTCGGTCGTAGCCTTTAATTCAGTCGTAGACTTTAGTATGGCCGTAGCCTTCGGGTATGCCTCTTGGACTTATTCCCCGATAACATTTTGAACTTGTTCGAAATGTCAGTCCCCGAGTATGATGGCCTTGGCCTTTACGTCGAGGGGTGCCTCTTTGAGGTCTTATGAATCTGAGTTTAGATGGCTCGAATGTGTTTACTGTCGATGACAGTCCCCGTCGAGGCATATTTGTGTTTTGGCCCTTGAGCCTTTTCTCAAAGAATCACAAGTATGGATCTTGTATAGTAGCAAATTTCTTTGAGGCACAAAGTGTTTGATATAGAAAGAATGCTTCGTTGAATAATTCATACATGCGTACATGTTTTGCCATCGGGACTCGACTATTCTATATGGACATGGTTCATCCGACCGTTTGGTCCATTACAAGGTTTTCCTATCGAGACCCTTTTGGCTTGAAATATTTTTCTCAAAAATATAACCTCCGAGGGTGATTGCCCCTAGTATTTGAGGTTGATTGAAAAGAAACCTTGGATACTGTTGAATTTTCCTTAGGTAGCACATAGTTGTTGCCTCGTTAAAAACCTCGCCGGAAAAACCATTTGGGTTAAAACCCGATCTAAGGAAAAAAGAGTGCAACGCGTGCTTTAAAACCTAAGGTCTTCGTGTAGAAGGGTTCTCTCGACGTCTTCGATCGAACACCTGCAACAAGTTAGTATCAAATACAAATGGAAAAAGGCAGAAAGTCATACCTCAAAAATAATATCGTTTGAGTAATGATACATTCCAATTGTATGGCAATTGTTCGCCTTCCGTCGTGCTAAGTTTGTAAGATCCCTTTTCGATGACTCTGATTACTCGATATGGTCCTTCCCAATTTGGGCCTAGTTTCCCTTCATTCAGGTCTCGAGTATTGAGGATGACTTTTCTTAGAACTAAGTCCCCGATTCCAAAGTGGCGAAGGTTGGTTCTGCTATTATAATATCTCTCGATTCTTTGCTTCTTTGCAGCCATCCGAACAAGTGCAGCCTCTCATTTTTCATCTAATAGTTTGAGGCTAGTATTCATAGCCTCGTAATTTGATCCCTCTGATGCATGTCAAAATCTGGTGTTGGGTTCCCCGACCTCGATTGGAATTAAGGCCTCGAAGCCATATACTAAGGAGAACGGGGTTGCCCCGTGCTGGACTTCGATTTCTTTCGATATGCCCAAGGAACCTCGGGTAGAACTTCTCTCCATTTCCCTTTAGCGTCGTTCAACCTTTTCTTTAATTTTTGAATGATAGTCTTGTTTGTCGATTCGGCCTGTCCGTTTCCGCTCGGGTGATACGGTGTTGATAAGCTCCTTTTTATTTTGTATGCTTTGAGGACCTTCGTTACCTTGTTGGCGATGAATTGCTTTCTGTTGTCGCATACGATTTCAGCAAGTATCACGAATCGACACACGGTGTGATCCCAGATGAAGTCTATAACTTCTTGTTCTCTGACCTTCTCGAAGGCATGTGCTTCCACCTATGTAGAAAAGTAGTCAGTCATAAACAAAATGAATTTAGCTTTACCTGGGGCCACTGGTAGAAGGCCGATGATGTCCATTCCCCATTTCATGAAAGGCCATGGGGACAGGATTGAATGAAGTTGCTCTCTGGGCTGATGAATCATCGGTGCAAACCTTTGACATTTATCACATTTTCTAACAAACTCCTTAGTGTCTTTTTCCATGTTATCCCAGTAATATCCTGCTCTAACAATTTTGCAAATCAAAGACTCGGTGTCGGAGTGGTTTCCACAAGTGCCTTCGTAGATCTCTCGTAAAACATAATCGGTGTCCCCCGACCCTAAACGTACCGCCAATGGTCCATCAAACGTCCTTTTGTATAATGTTCCATCTTCATCCAATGTGAACCGAGCAGCCTTGGTTCGTAGGGCCCTCGACTCTTTATGGTCCGATAGGAGCTTTCCATTTTTTAAATATTCAATATATTTGTTCCTCCAATCCGAAGTCAAACTTGTAGAATTTATCTCGGCATGACCCTCCTTGACCACAGATCTTGATAATTAGACGACAGTCCCCGGGATAATATCATCTTCCTCGACCAATGACCCCAAGTTTGCAAGTGCATCGGCCTCACCTTTTTGTTCTCGAGGTACATGGTCTAGAGTCCACTCCTTGAAGCGGTGCAAGGTTACCTGTAGCTTGTCCCAATACCTTTGCATCCTATCCTCTCGAACTTCGAAGCTTTTGCTTACTTGGTTCACCACCAATAAAGAATCGCACTTGGATTCAATGACTTCTGCCCCCAAGCTTTTAGCTAGCTCGAGACCTGCAATCATGACCTCATACTCGGCCACATTGTTAGTCAACCTGGAAGTTTTGATAGATTGTCTAATAGTATTACCTTTGGGTGGCTTCAAAACAATGCCAAGCCCGAACCCTTTCACGTTGGAGGCACCGTCCGTGAAGAGGGTCCATACCCCCGATGATGTACCCGATTTTAGTAGAAGTTCCTTTCCATTTTGGGTAAGAGGGTTGGCGTAAAATCAGCCACGAAGTATGCTAAAATTTGAGACTTGATGGTCGTTCGGGGTTGATATTCGATATCGTACCCGCCAAGTTCGACGGCCTATTTGGCCAATCGGCCTGACAACTCAGGTTTGTGCAAAACATTTCGGAGTGGATAAGTGGTTATCACACATATGGGGTGACACTGGAAATATGGTTTTAACTTTCTAGATGCCCTTATTAATGCAAGTGCCAATTTCTCTAAGTGCGGATACCTATTTTCAGCATCTCCTAAGGTTCGACTTACGTAATAAATAGGAAACTGCGTACCTTGCTCTTCTCAAACTAGTACACCACTTACCGCTATTTCGGACACTACCAAGTATAATTACAGCTTCTCTTCTGCCTTCGGAGTGTGGAGCAGAGGTGGGCATGATAAGTATCGCTTCAATTCCTCCAATGCTTGCTGACATTTCGGGGTCCATGCGAAATCATTTTTCTTTTTTAGTAAGGAAAAGAACCTGTAGCTTCGATCTGATGACCTCGAAATGAATCGGCCCAAGGCAGTTATCCGTCCGGTTAGCCTTTGTACGACTTTCACACTGTTTATGACGGCGATATCCTCTATGGCCTTAATCTTATCAGGGTTGATTTTGATTCCCCGATTTGATACCATGAAGCCAAGGAATTTCCCCGAGCCGACCTCGAAGGCACATTTTTCGGGGTTAGGTTTCATGTTGTATTTCCTCAAGATTTCGAATATTTCCTGCAAATGAGTCAAATGGCGCGCAGGGACTTAACTAGCATGTCATCAATATATACTTCCATTGACTTACCTATTTGTTCTTCAAACATCTTATTTACTAGGCGTTGGTAAGTAGCTCCTGCGTTTTTTTAGCCCGAAGGGCATTACATTGTAATAGTATGTTCCGTACTTGGTGATAAACAAGGTCTTCTCTTGGTCTTCCGAGTTCATCTGAATTTGATTATACCCGAAATAGGCATCGAGAAAAGTAAGGATCTCGTGGCCAGTCGTGGCATCGATCATAAGATCGATGTTAGGCAGTGGAAAAGAGTCTTTAGGGCATGCCTTGTTTAAATCCTTGTAATCTACGCACATTCTAAGTTTGTTCCCTTTTTTAGGGACTACGACTACATTGGCTAACCATTCGGGGTATTTTACCTCCCGAATGGACCCTATTTTAAGAAGTTTAATTACCTCATCCTTTATGAATGCATGCTTCACCTCGGACTGGAGCATTCTCTTTTGCCTCACCGGTTTGAACCTGGGGTCGTGACTTAGCCGGTGTGTTGTTATCTCCGGTGGTATCCCTGTCATGTCTAAATGGGACCAAGCAAAACAATCCATGTTATCGATAAGAAATTGAATAAGTTTTTTTCCTGAGTTCGGGGGTCAACCCCGTTCCTAGGTATATCTTTCGTTCGGGTAGATACTCGATCAGTATCACCTGTTCAAGCTCCTCAACCTTTGACTTGGTTGCATCTGATTCTTCAGGAACAACAAAAGTTCGAGGAGTAAGGAAATCATCCTCTTCTTCTTCGATTACTTGTCTCTCCGATTCGGTCGAGGCTGGGGACGGTGATTGCTATTTGGGCATCTGCTTATCTTTGATGTTCGATATTTCTGAGGTCGAAGGTGCTGATATCGGCATCACCTCGTCGACTGAAAATGTTTCTTTTGCTGCGTGTTGTTCCCCGTAAACTATTTTTACACCATCCATTGTCGGGAATTTCATCATTTGATGAAGGGTCGATGGTACTGCCCTCATGTTGTGGATCCATGGTCTTCCGAGTAGTGCATTATATCTCATGTCACCTTCGATGACATTGAATTTTGTATCTTGGATGGTCCCGTCCACGTTTACTGGTAGGATTATATCCCCCTTCGTTGTTTCACTTGCCATGTTGAAGCTGTTTAGGACTCGAGATACAGGCACAATTTGATCTTGCGAGCCGAGTTGCTCTACGACCCTCGATCTGATTATGTTTGCTGAGCTACCTAGATCCACTAGAACACGTTGAACCTGAATTTATTTAACAGAATAGAAATTACCAAGGCATCGTTGTGCGGCTGAGGAATGCCCTCCGCTTCTTCGTCATTGAATGATAAGATGCCTTCGGGCACATAACCACGAGTTTGCTTTTCTCTGGTGATTGACACCTTGGTACATTTGAATATTGGCCCTTGTGGAACATCGACCCCACCAATGATCATATGAATGACATGATGCGGCTCTTCCTGCTCATTCTTTCTATTAGCGTCTCTTTTTCTGAAGTGATTCTTAGCTCGATCACTGAGGAACTCTCGAAGGTGGCCCTCGTTGAACAATCGAGCTACCTCCTCCCTAAGCTGTCTGCAGTCTTCGGTCCTATGGCCATGTGTGCCATGATATTTACACATCAAGTTTGGGTTCCTTTGAGAAGGATCGGTCTGTATAGGTCTGGGCCACCTGGTGTCTTTGATCCTTCCGACAGCCGATACAATTCCCGTTGCATCGACACTGAAATTTTACTCCGATAAGCGAGAATCTTCTAAAAGATCGGCATGATTATCAAAACCACTCTTACTCATATGTCCCCGAGAATTTTGCCCTCGATCATTTCAAGGAGGATTGCGCCGTGAACCATTGTTTCTTTGATCTGCGATATATGGCTGATACCGTTCTCTGTTCGACCTTGGTTCCCTGTCGTCCTTGACCCTGATCTTCGATTGATATCGATTGTGCACATCTACCCAAGTTACAGCTGGATACTCGATCAGGTTTTACTTCAACTGTCGTGACGCTATCGAACTCTGCTCGTTCAACCCCTGGGTAAAAGCTTGAACGGCCCAATCATCCATGACCAGTGGTAATTCCATTCACTCCATTTGAAATCGAGATACAAACTCCCTTAGCATTTCATCACCCCTTTGTCTTATCTTAAAAATGTCCGATTTCCTTGTTGCGACCTTTATGGCCCCGGCGTGCGCCTTCACGAAGGCGTCTACTAACATAGCAAATGAGTCGATGGAACACGGTGGCAAGTTGTGATACCAAATCATTGCTCCCTTTGACAAAGTTATCCCCAAATTTTTTCAACAAAACCGACTCGATCTCATCATCATTTAAGTCGTTTCCTTTAACCCCGCATGTGTACGAAGTGATGTGTTCATTAGGTTCGCTTGTCCCATTGTATTTAGGTATATCCGGCATATGTAACTTCTTAGGAATGGGCTTTAGATCCGCACTCTGGGGAAATGGCTTTTGCACAAACTTTTTTGCATCCAATCCATTTATCGGGGGTGCCCCCGGTATTTGATCAATACGAGAGTTGCATGTTTCCACTTTCTTCTCATTATCTTCGATTTTTTTCTCTCCCCACTCGATTATTTTGTTGAGCTCCTCGAGCATCTTCATAATTGCAGGATCAGTCCCCGATCCATTATCGTTCGAACTTTCTGGCAATGGCTCAGTGCGGAGAGTGATTTTTGGTTCGACCACACTCGGAGTTTTATGTTGACTTTGAAGCTAAGCGATAGCAACCTGCTGAGCCTGTAGCATCTCGAATATTACCTGGAGGCTAACTCCCCCATCTCATACACCCTGTGTTCCTTGGTCACCAGATCGTCCTTCCCTACGTACACTCCCTTCGCGATCTGCCCCTAAATCCGCATTCAAAGCAATGTACGAACTGATATCGACCGGATTGACCGGCACTCCCCCGGGATTAACCGGTGGCACCCCGTCTCCTAGAGCAATTACGTTATCATTTTCCCAAGTGAAATCCAAGACCATCATCACTATGTGTGAGTGCGTTTTGGGAATTTGACATGTTTAACCTGAGAACAAAAATTCTTGGCAAGAACATGTGTGAAAATAATGTGTGTTATAAGAATCAGTACCGAAATAATCATTATTATCCTTAGCCCCACGGTGGGCACCAAACTGTTTACCCTAAAATCCGTGTAACAATTAAACTTATATTGTGGTTTTAAAGATATGTGATTTAATCCAATACCAATTGATGAATTAGGAGTTAAATATATAAATTGAAGAAGTAAAGTAAATCAAACCAGTGTGCAAGCCAAGTCTTGACCTCGAGTTAATGTGAGCTCGAGGTATGTTAGTAAGAACAATGAAATAATAAGGAAATTCTGATTAATAAGGAGTTAAATATATAAATTGAAGAAGTAAAGTAAATCAAAGGCAATTTGCTCAATATGGTAACCTTTATGCTCAAATCGACGCCGAAACCGAAAATAATCACCATACAACCCTAACTTATCCAAAATTTATCGGAATTTAACCAAACTTTGTGGACATGTCCAAAATCATCATACAAACTTATAGGAATAATTAAAACCTAATTGCGAGTTCATTTACCCAAAAGTCAAACTTTGGTCGACTCTTCCAACTTAAAGCTTCTAAAACGAGAATCATTTTTCCAAATCAATCCGGAACTGCTCGAAAACTGTCACGCCCCAAACCTGGGGAGGATTGGCTGGCACCCAGTGTTGTACTGGCCCAAGAGAACCACTGTGTAACTCATTTATTTTCTTCGTAACTATCATGGTCCAACATGGCCACAACTCGTAATATATAACTATAAGTGGGCAAATATTGTATCAATGAACCATCTTTCTTAAAATATGAATACATATGGGTCGTCAAGGCCTCTGACATACTGTATAAAATGAACCTTTGTCTACAAATCCTCTAAGATTATTTGACATCAAATGGGACAGGGTACCGGCCTACCCATAAGTCTGTAGCAAAACTCTGATACGATGACTCATAGACTCGACTGCACTCTGAATGAGGCGGAGTCTTACCAATCCTTCACTGAATGCCAATCACTTATACTATGAGGGCTCGTCAAACTGATTATCTATACATGTAGGCATGAATGCAGCGTCCCCAATAAAAGGATATTAGTATAAATAATGTACCGAGTATGTATGGCGGAACTGAAACATAACAGTAAGTCAACATTAATTAAAGACATATAACAGTCAACCTGAATCTCTGAAGTGCCACCGTATATGCATACTTATTATACTCATATATATACAATGTTTCTCTTTGAGACTATTATCCATATCTTATGATGCATGACTGCCCAACTGATCAGTGGTAACTGCCCGACCGGCTGTAGCGCGATGGTAAATGCATGACTACCTGACTGACCGTAGCTCGATGGTAAATGTGTAACTTCCCAACCGGCCGTATCTCGGTGGTAAATACATGACTTTCCAACCGACCGTAGCGCGGTGGTAAATGAATATGCATGACTACATCACCGGCCATAACACGGTGGTAATTCATATGCATGATTGCCCAACCGATGGTAAATAATAATAAATAACTTCCCAATCGGTGGTAACTGCCCAACCGGCCGTAGCACGGTGGTAAATGCATAAAGATGCATGTATCACTATATTATAAGCATTAAAATATTTATCAAATATCTCTATAGGGAACTAGATACATATTTAGACATGCTTGAATATCACTTTACATGAATGAATAACATAGACATCCTCAACTGCTAAGAGTAGAACCACTTATGGAATATCATTGTGTTTACGTATCGTTACTTGGATCATGCCCAAAGAAGGAGGGATAGACTTAACATACCTGAGCCGATTCTCTTGACAATCCCTCTAACACACGTAAATTGCGACAACATGTAACAATGGATCGAAGTAGGTAAAAATTCGTATTATATTCTTGAGAAAGATTGTACCATACTCCCTTATAATTGCAAATTTCATGCTTTGAAGTTTCAAATGAATCGATTAAGTCCCATCATTACTTTGTAAGCCTTAGCAAGATTCCAATTCGGATTGTTTTCAAATACCAAATGAAAAGCTAGTCTTTCACTTTTTAACTGGAGGAAGGGAATGCTACAATAGAAAGACTCATCAAATAAGCTTCGTTTGTTAATCTACACATTCTCTAAATATCAAGAAAACTCAACGACAAACATACAAGAAAGGAAATCTAAAGGGTTGTACCATCTTTTGCCCTTTTGATAACATTCTTAACCAAATGAGATAAAGGCATCTTTAAATGTTGCCACCTTGCAAAAATGATTTAAGACTCACTTAATGGATATCACATGTTGCTGCCAAGTTGGGGGAGGGTAAGCTTATCCAAAATATTGAATTATTTAGTTAATCTCCCACTAAAAATTATTAATTATCCAATTATCCACATAGTTAGGAATTATCTCAAATTACTTAAAATACTACTCACTTTTAACACACTTTATACACCTTACCAACATGGACATGTGGTACTTGTATGGCAGTAGTCCATAAATACCGGGTATTATAGCTCGGATCGTATTTTATCTCCAAATGTCAAACTTCGACTGTAACGACCCGGCCGGTCGTTTCGAGAGTTATAGCCCATTCCCCTATTTCCTGCTTCTTTTGTGTTCTTCAGTTGTATTTTGACTTACTGGGTTAGTTATTTCGGGTTTAGAGTGATTTTGGAGTGAGTTGAGATACTTAGTCTCTTGTGAGAAGGTTTAAGTTGGGAAATTTGACCGGATGTTGACCTATGTGTAAACAAACTCAGATTTGAATTTTGATGGTTTCGTTAGCTCTATTAGGTGATTTTGGACTTAGGAGCGTGTCCGGAATGCAATTTCGAGGCCCGTGGTAGAATTAGGCTTGAATTGGCGAAAGTTAGAATTTTGGCGTCGGTAGTGGAAATTTTGATATCGGAGTCGGAATGGGATTCCAGAAGTTGGAATACATTCATGGTGTCATTTTTGACTTGTATGCAAATTTGAGGTCATTCATACGTAGTTTGATAGGTTTCGGCGTCGTTTGCAGAATTTGGAAGTTTAGAAGTTCTTAGGCTTGAATCTAAGGGTAGTTTGGTGTTTTGATGTTATTTTGAGTGATCCGAAGGTTTGAATAAGTTTATGATGTCATGGGACATGTCGGTATGCTTGGTTGAGGTCCCGGGGGCCTCAGGGGATTCCGGGTGGTTAACGGGAGGTTTAGAACTTGGAAAATGTAGTTGAAGCTGCTAGTTCTGGTCTCTTCCGCACCTGCGGAGTGGGAGTCGCAGGTGCAAGCCCGTAGGAGCAACTGAGGAGCCGCAGATGCGGCCATGGAGGACTTGGTCAGGAATCGCAGGTGCGAAGGCATTCCCGCACCTGCGGGAGTCGCAGATGCGGGCAGGCATGTGCAAGTAAAGAGGGAATCCGTAGGTGCGAGGTAGTTTCTGCACCTGCAATGATCGCAGATGCTGTCTAGAGGCGCAGAAGCGGTCCCAGGGTTTTAAGTGATTTCCATAGGGGCGTAGCTTGGTCCGCAGATGCGGTCCCGCCGATGCGACAAAGGGACCGCAGGTGCGGCTTCGCTGGGCAGAATGTATAAATACAGGACTTTATGATTTTTCCTCATTTCCACCATTTTCAACTCGGACTTTGGAGCTTTTGAGGTGATTTTTGAAGGGGATTCAAGGATTTCCACTAAGGTAAGTCCATTGAGCTTAAGTACCCTTAGCTATGGTGTTTTCCCGTTGATTTCTCATCTAATTAGTGAGGTTTGAAGTGAAAATTGGGGGTTAGGGCTTGAGATTTTGGAGAGGGAACTTTGGGGTTTTGAGTGACCAAATGAGGTCGGATTTTAGTAAATTTCGTATGGTTAGACTCGTAAGTGAATGGGTTTTCGGGTTTTGTGACTTTTGTCAGATTTCGAGACGTGGGCTCGGGGGCCGAGTTTGAGCCAATTTCGGTATTTGAGTCCAATTTAGTAGTTTTTCTTATGGGATTGGTTCCTTTGGCATATATTGATTATGTCATATTACTTGTGGCTAGATTCGGGATGTTTGGAGGCCGATTCGAGAGGCAAAGGCATCGCAGAGTAGGATTTTGCTCGGATTGAGGTAAGTAACAGTTATAAATCTGGTCCTGAGGGTATGAAACCCCGGATATTGTGTCGTATGACTATTTGGGAGGTGACGCACATGCTAGGTGACGGGCGTGCACCGTAGGGATTGTTACTTGGTCCGTCCCGTGAGACTGTAGAATCGATTAGCCTACTGTTTACTACGTGTTCCCTCTGTTTTATGGCAATTGACTGCACTTCATGTTAGAAATCATGTTTAGGCCTTGTGATATCACTGTTGAGACCCGTGAGGTCGTACACTTGCTGAATTAACTACTATTTGCTATTTTGTTCTCGGTCATGATATTACCTACGTATTTTACCTCCGTCCCTTCCTATTTATCATTGACACATGTTATTATATCTGTTTGAGCTGAATTATATGCTTTCTGAAAGCCCGAGGGTCTGGTGAGGTTGGTGACTGAGATAGGGCCTGAGTGCCGAGCTGTGAGCTATACGAGTGTATATGGATCGGGTTGCACGCCGCAACGAGCCTCAGGGCTATATATGTATATAGATTGGATCGAGTTGCACGCCCCAACGAGCCTCCGAGCTAATTATCTATATTGGATCGGGTTGCATGCCGCAACTAGCCTTATGGTTGTTTATATATTGGATCGAGTTGCACGTTGCAGCAATATAACGCTTGGGTTGAAGGAGCCCCGCCGGAGTCTGCACCTCCCTAGTGAGTGCAGATACCTATTGAGTATGATTATTGAGGGCTGAGAGCCGAGTGATTGAGCTGTTGAGATGAGCTGAGTGACTGTTGCCTTGAGAGGCTGTACTTGCTTTTAGCTAATTATTTCACTTAGCTATTATTTGTCCTTGTTGTACAAATTTCTGGAAGACTTGATATCTGGTTTACTTGAGCACGAACTGATGTGACTTAAACTATTAAATTTGAAAGCATGACTGTTCTTATTTGAAAGTATTGAGATAACTGTATTTGCATAGCTCGTCACTAATTCTCAATTCCTTATTTATTTCTGTTACTTACTGAGTTGGAAGTGCTCACATTAGTCCCTGCACCTTGTGTGCAGATCCAGGTGAGATCGGTCACAGAGATCGTTGAGTTTGTGCGCACTTGGTTATCGGAGACATACGAGGTAGCTGCCGGCATCCGCAGCCCTTGACTCTCCTTCTATCGTTATCTTTTTTTTCTGTTTTAATATTTGGTGGAACATTGTAAACTCTGATTATAGACTAGTTTTAGATGCTCATGACTTAGTGACACCCCGATGTCGGGCTATCTTTTCCGCGTTTTTATTTTTGAGTTGAACTCTTTATGAAGTTTTTAGTATGAAAAAACTTTGACTTAACTTTAATGAAATATCAAAGTGTTTTTGAAAGGTGTCGGCTTGCCTAGTACCGCGATAGGTGCCATCACGAGAGGTTAAAGTTTTGGGTCGTGACATCGACCAACCTCATTTTCTTCAACTCGTTTACCCTCTCACCTTCACCACTTTACTTATCACTTGTTATAAATATGATAAGCACTTATAACCTCAAGATAATTTTGTCCTCATTCTAAAGTACTACTATTAAAATATTAAAACATTAACAAATCATGGTACCATATAAAATTAATACATACACTATTATTTTATTAAAACATCCATGTAAAAATACATATATTTTCTCAACTTCTAATTTTCCTAATCTCATATAAAGAGTACAAATTTTCGTATGCTTAATTCTTAAAATGGTAAAAAGATAACCTTCTTTTCTTGTGAAAAAATAATTTCTATCTTTACAATAAAGAAAATCTCATAAACTTTCTCATATTATATATGTGTATAATTTAAAGCATATTCGAAAGTAGTAATATTAATAACTATATAAAATCATATTTTTCAAACTTTTTTACAAGAAATGTTCTACTCAAAATACCATATCAAATGTATATAACAGTAAGGTTGTTAAACTTACGGGATCTTACAATAACATTGTCACAAATCCTCTATAATCTCATGAATGGTCTTAATCCCTTCGAGCTCATATGGATTACTAGGACTTATCCTAATATTAAAGTACGAGATGTAACAAAAACAAAAATCAACCATACAAGCAAGTCATAATACATAATATGAAGCTACTCAAAGTCTCAAACCACTCAATGGAACGCTAAATTTCAAAACAACCAGTCGGGTCGTTACATTTAAGATCATATAGAATTTGATTCGGGCTAGGACAATTGCTGCATTTTGTTTTACTTATTTCGGGATTTAGTTACTTTTCCTCACAAAATTTTAGAGCTCAGGAAGAGTGCCACGGCCCATAATCACACCTTAAGGATCGTGATGGCATCAAGTTTCTAAAATAAGGTAAGCTGATTGCGTACAACAGTTAAACCAATTAAACATGTGATTATGAAGCAAAGTTTAATATAAATTGGAAATAAAGGTGATACAAGACTATATGGCAATAATCACAACAAATCCCCAAGACTAGGTAGTATAGAGTCATGAACTCTAATTGAATACATAGATATTATCTAAGAATACAATATTGTTTGGGCAGAAAATTTTTACAGTATAAATGTAAGGAAAAGGATTCCAAGGGATTGCGACGATCGGAGCAGAGTAAAACATGATAACAATTTATTTATTAAAATTGTTTACCGTGAAAATGGTAATAACAATTAAATTTATTGATGGGCTCTAAAAATACGTGATCTACTTTATGCTAGTTTTTTAAGCAGATGATGCTAAGTGTATGAAGTTTAAAGACGAAATGCGAGCTAAAATGGAGCAATGATTAAACCGAGGAGCTAGCCGATCGGGTCCTCGTACCGACCGATAAAGGGCCTCGAGGTTGATTCCTGGGCTCGAGCTCGAGCTATTAAGGGCAAACGGGGAAGGGCTAACAGTTGTAAACTAATCAGCGAAGGCCCTTTAGAGAGAGAAAGAGAGAGTTCTTATATATTTCGTATGAAGTAGTTGGAGCAACAGTCGATCCTCTATAAAATGACAGGGATCCCCTTTATATAGTAGGAGAAGTCCCAATGTAGTACAAATGTATTAATTACAAAGATATGGAGATGGGACAGCTAGATACTGCCATGATGCAGGCTCAGACTAGTTTGACGGACTCTGTCGGCTCTAGTTGCACGCCTTGAAAACTCCCCATCTCTACCATAGTCGGGGTCATCATTGTCCCGAGGTCGAGCGTCGACGAACCTCGAGGGAGGAAACTCGACCATAGCCTTGTAGCCTCGAGCCTCTGAGATGATCCTTTGAGGTGCCTCAATGACGAGGAATTGGACCTTCCGATTTTGCCGTATACAGATAGTCCTCGCGTTTCTTGGAGAGGAACGATAAGAAATGATTTTGACATCCATTTCTTCGGACTTCCTGTGACGATATCATATTAATGATATCATACCTATGACTCGGGCCATTTGGAAACTTGTTTTGAACTTTATGTAGATAGCCTTAAAGGCGTTGTAGATAGACTATGAATGAGGGTTTACCCTGATTTAGATGGTACCTCAGGCCCATACGAATCTTGAAATGATATCAATGGCCCTTTGGAGGGGTCCCTAAGATCGGGTACCATCTCGGGACTGACGATGATGCCAATGGTTTCTTAGAGCCTATCTTCTTTTCTGATGGATAGTGTTGATGATGAGGAAGATGAAGGTCGGGAATGGATGGGCCGATCCATCCGAGTACGAACTGTCGATATTATTCCTGTGGAGCTATGCCATCTGAGGAGTGGAATTTTGTGTGTAAGTGGTATATTCGTACCTTCGTAGCTTTGCTTATGGCAAAAATAAGCTCTGTAGATACGCCTTTCTTTCCTTTTCTGCAGCAATTTCATGGTCGCCGTGTGAGGTCCCCGACCTCACGGACTGGGCTCGGAAGCTGGCGACTTGCTCGACTTACAATGAGCGTAAGTGGTGAATTTTGTCAAAGGACAGATGGGAGGCCAAACATTATGGTATGTGCCGCGCAATTTGTTCTCTTTCCCTCTTTCAGTTGGAGAAGCACTTCCCCTTTCTACGTGCTAACCCTGCTATTGTAGGCATCGGGGAGCATCCGGAGGCGAGGTCGTGCCCCTTTGGAGAGGGAGAAGGGTTGCTAGCTTTTGGGCTAAAGAATGATAACAATAAGCAAGAGATACCTTTGCTGGGCGACGGTGCTCAAAGCAAGGTGAACTTGGACCGAGGGTCCGAAGTGGGAGTATTGGCTGAGCCCGTCACGCCTGTGATTTCTGGCTTTAGAAGGCCAGTTTCTTCTCCGTTGTCGTCCTCTTTTTCCGTTGGAGGTATTTCGAGGGATACTCGGAACCCGGGATCATATGCGCCGAGCGATCGTGCCCCGACCGGGGTCGGCTCTTTTGGAGCTGAGGGAGCCAGGCTGGCAGATGTGCGCTCGATCTTTGAAGAAGCTCAACGGCTTTATTTCAAGGCGAGTTTTTTCCGTTCGTGTTGATTTTGCAATTTTTACTTTCTTGTCGAGCTTTTTCTTTCGTAGGCTTTTGACAAGCTCCAGTCTGAGCTGCTTCGCCATGAAGCCAGGCCGCGAAAAGCTTTGGATAGGGAGAAATCCCTTAGGCTCCTTTGTGCAAAAAATGAGGGTGAGTTGGTATACTTGCAGGGTGAGGCGGATCGAAGTCGAAACTTCGAAGGCCGTCTCGAAAGATAGGTAATCCTGTAATTCATGTCGATGTGTGCTCCCCCTTCCATTTTCGGAGATTAATACTTCGATATTTCAGTCAAAGAGCAAAACGGAGGAGCCGGAACGACTTTGAGGCGAAGTTGGCTGGGTCAAACGTGAGTTTAACGAGTTGAAGGTTCAGGTAGATGCCCAAGTTGCGACCAAGGAGGGTGCTTTGGCTAAGGCTTTTCCCCTCGAGGTGCAAATCTGGAATGCTTCTTGCAAACGATTCTATCCGAGCGAATATGATCACAAGGATTGAGTCCGAGCTTTGGAGGCGAAGGTCGAGGTTGTGGATGTCGGGCTGAGGTTGTAAATGCCCGGGCTGAGGTTGTAACGTGACGCACTAAGGCTGACCAGAAAGTGGCGGCCTATTTGAAGGGCGCTGTTGATGCTCGAGCTGAGCTGAGGAAGGCTCTCGACCTGGAGAGCAGTAATAAAGAGTATGCGAGGTACAGATCTCGGAGGGAAACCCTCAAGGAAATTCATGCCAGGGGCTTCAATCTTTCGGAAGAGATCAAGCAAGCGAAGGCGAAAGAGTACGATGCTAAATTCTGTTTATCCGATGCCGAGGATGGCGAGGATGGGGCTGTCGGGCCATAGTCCTAAAAGGGGCATAGATTTTCTTTTCTGGTTCTGTACATGGTATTTTCAGAGTATGCTGTAAATGGAGCTTGTATTTTTTTGCATGTATGTACAAAGGAAACCTTGTGGCTTTACTTCTTCTATACCTTTTTCTATCTTGCATTCGGCCAGGTGAACTGGTCTCAAAGTCGGTGAGAATCCTTAGATTCGTGATATGGCCCTGGGGCTCATTAGGCTGGCCCGGGGGCTCTTACGCGCTCGGTCGATACGACCTTTAGTGTAAGCTGGCGTTTGAGCTCTTATGCTTTTGCTCAACTGTTTTGGGCTTAGTCTCTGAGTCGGGTTTCGACTCAAGCTCATTTGGCCCTCAAGCTTTTATGTTTGCATGGGCTGGCGACAATGGCTCTTACGCCTTTGATCGAAGCGATCTTTTATGTGCGTGGCCTTGAGGCTTATTAGGCTGGCGACAATGGCTCTTACGTTTGGCCCTGAGGCATATGCAGTTAACTATTTTGGGTTCTGTCTCCGAATCGGGTTACGACTCGAGCTCATTTGACCCTCAAGTTTTCATGTTTGTGTGAGCTGGCGACAATGGCTCTTACTCTTCGGGCTGATTCGGCCTTTTATTGTAAGCTGGCGACAATGGCTCTTACGCTTTGCTCTTAGGCATATGTGTGGGCTGGCGACAATGGCTCTTACGCCTTGGGTCGAAACGACCTTTTATTGGCTTTGTTTTCCCCCTCGTTAAGGACTTTTTGAAGTAATTTTCATCGGACCCATCGTCGGTTCGGGAAGAACCTCGATTTCAAGTCATTTCGTGGTGATAATCGAGCACCTCGGGAGGTTTGGCTCGGAGGCTGAGTAGCTCGAAGCCTGTGATTTGGAGCTGACATGGTCGAAGCTCTTTTTGCCTATGTCGAGGTAGCCTGTTTAACCGATTCTTTTCGAAGTAGATTCGAAGTAATGGCCTATGATTTTGTTGCGACGGTCGGGCGTCCCCGAGTCGCGTTAGTTTGGCTGGTATAGCCGTATGACCGTAGTCATTTGTGCTTGGCCGGAGCCATTTTTGGTCCCGAGTGTAGTAGTTTAGGTGTCTATATTTAGGGTATGCCTTTTTAGG
Source organism: Nicotiana attenuata (assembly GCF_001879085.1). NCBI lineage: Eukaryota > Viridiplantae > Streptophyta > Magnoliopsida > Solanales > Solanaceae > Nicotiana > Nicotiana attenuata. Next base: position 132,968 of record NW_017671657.1, on the reverse strand, counting down.
GATCTTACAAGTTCGATATATAGCCTAAACTTCGGGATCGAGTTTATGCCTGTAGTAAGGTCTTACAAAATTTTCATGCCTTTGAGGTCTTACAGTTTTGTTGATAATTGGTACAAGTATGATTCATTCCTTGCATGAGGTCTTACAATTTTTGTTGTTGCCTTATACAGGTCTTATGAGACCGAATCTGCCCGCTCGGGGTCTTATGGCCTCGGGTTTTTTTACTGAATATCGATTGGCGACAGTCCCCGAGTTATCAAGGATTTCTCGGCTCGGGAGCCATTACGATGGAGATGGCGATTGACGGCAATCCCCGAGCTATCGAGGATTTCTCGGATCGGGAGCCATTACGATGGAGATGGCAATTGACGGTAGTCCCCGAGCTATCGAGGATTTCTTGGCTCGAGAGCCATCACTTGCAAACTTGGTGTTGCCTGATTGAGGATTTACGATTTCGGAGTTTCCGACCCGGAGGTCGCGTAGCTTTGAGTTTTTGACGCCAGTCTCTGAGTGTTCGAGACATTTTGGCTCTGGACCTTGTTTTTGTGATCTAGATGTCGCCTCATTGAGGTCATACAAGTTAGGAGTTCCTACCTGGAGGTCATGCGATTTTTGCGATTTTGACGCCAGTCCCCGAGTGTTCGGAGTGTTTTTGACAGAGGAGCCGTTTTTGCAAAAATAGCGAGTCTCTTTTGAAGCGGGAAATGCTTTTTTGAAATTATTCTTCGATTGCTTGAGAATACATGTCTTTGCAATTGAGGGCCCGGTATATTGCTTTTCTCATCGAGACCCATTCGGCGTATCTTGGCTTCTCCGAGTAGGTAACCTTCCGGGGGGATGCCCCCCAGTATTCGAGGTTGTTTGCAAAACATGCCTTGAATACTTGTTGCGTCCTTTTTAGGTAGCATGTAGATGTAACCTTGCCGGTAAAACCCTTTTGGGATAAAAACCCGGTCGAAGGAAAAGAGTGCAACGCATGCTTTTGAAACCTAAGGCTTTCGAGTTGAAGAGTGCTTTCGTCGTTTCGACTGGATACCTGTACTCAGGTCAGTGTAGAATGTAATTGAGAGAGAAAGGAGGCAGTCATACCTTGGTATGGAATGTGCCGGCGATGTTTCGAGCCCTGATGTGTTTCAGTCGCTCGTGATGAGGACGTGGTACGGTCCCCTGCTTTGTTTAGTCGGGAGAAGCCGAGAGTATAGCTTGCTATCGCTATTTTATCGTTTGATAACCCTTTGGCTCCTTCAAGGGTGGAGATACTGGTGTTTCGCGCCGCGTCGGCCATATTGACTGGTATGGCGGTTTCCACTTTTGTTGTTTTGTTCGCCCAGTTGGGTCCGTTCGGGACTTCGATAAGCGGGCATAATTTGGTTAGACAGTCCGAGTTGCTCTGTCACCTTCGACTTGATAATATTGGCCGAGCTACCAGGATCCACAAGCATATGTCTGATTCAAAATATGTTTACAAGAAAAGAAGTTACCAGCGCGTCGTAGTGGAGCCGAGACAGGGCCTCGGGTTGGCCTTTCCCTGTTGAGGAATGTTTTCACTTTCCTGGCTGGGGGTTCCTGCAGGGTGCAATACCTCAAAAGATCGTATGGATGATATGTGCACTGCGAACATCGTGCACTGCGAACATTTCCCTTTCCGCATGCTGCTCCCTGTAGATGGTTTTAATCCCCTCTTTTGTCGGGAATTTCATCATTTGATGGAGGGTGGAAGGTACTGTTCTCATGGAGTGTATCCATGACCTTCCTAGCAAGGCATCGTACCTTAAGTCTGCCTCGATGATATGAAAAGTCTGCCTCTGATGCACATGGAATTCGGTATTTCTGGGTGCTCTGCCTATGCTTGATCTGGGTGTGGACGCTCCACTTTCGTCTCGTGATCATTCGCCATGTTTGAATCTTCTTCAATCTTCATCAATCGTGTCTATGCTCGACGATCGTATTCTAGCATCTGCGCCTTACGCCACTGCATGAACTTTCCGACCTTGTAGGAACATACCCTTGCGTTGCTATTCGTGGACTCTCGAGAGTGCAGGTGCGATACTTGGCTCTAAGCAGATTCCTGAGCCTGCCCGACTTACCTGCTCATACGACTCACAAGCCACCCATCCGGACCTTATCACTGATAATGTTGGACGCGAGTACACGTTTAATTTGAAATGTATTTACAAGGAAAGAGATTACCAGTGTGTCGTTGTGAGGCTGAGACAAGGTCTCGATGTCCTCGTCGCTGGTACTTAGCCCCGAGTTTTCTTTTTCTGGTGATGGATATTTTTGTCCTTCTCATCACGGGTTCTTGTGGGGCATCGATGCCAAGATCACGTGGATGACACGTTGGGGCTCATTCGTTTCGTTCTTCTTGGCCGCCTTTCTTTCCCGGAACTGATTTTTGGCTTGGTCGCTGGGGAACGATTCGAGCTTCATGATCATATCCGCTTGAACCAAAGCATCATCACGAGCTAAGCGGAGTTGGACCTTGAAGGTCAGGGCTGAGATCGGCGATGCCCGGACCGGAGCAGCACTGAGCCGCACTAAGGCTGATCAAGAGATGGCGATTTATTTGAAGGACGTTACCACTGCTCAAGCTGAGTTGAGGAGGATCCTCGATTGTAGGAGAGGATCAAAAAATATGCTTGTTGCAAGTCTTGAAGAAATATTCTCGAGGAGATCCGCGCTAGGGGTTTTGTCCTCTCGGAAGAGTTGGCGCAAGCGAGGGCGGACGAGCACGATGCTCGGTTGCTTCTGTCTGGCACTGAGGAGAGTAAAAATAAGGCCGGTAGGCTGTAGCTCTCAGGGGTAGGGCGTAGATTTTGCCATTTTGTATGTAGCACTTTCAGAGCATGTTTGTAGACGGAGAATGTGTCTTAGGAATTCTCGGAGGTGACCTTCATTGAGCAGTCTGGCCACTTCTTCTCGGAGCTGGTGGCAATCCTCGGTCCTGTGGCCGTGCGTGTTGTGAAATTTGCACACTAAGTTATGATTCCTTTGCGAAGGATCCGATTGTACAGGCCAAGGCCACCTGGCGTCCCTGATTTTATTGATGGCGAACACGATGTCTGATACGTCGACGTTGGAGTTGTATTCCGATAAGCGAGGTGCCTCTGTCGGTCCTGTGTGCCTATCAAACCCAGCTCTATTGATGAGTCCCCGAGGGTTCTGTCCTCGGTCCATCCTTCGGTCATTACGGGGTGGGTTGCGCCTCGGGCGTTCCTCCTGTCTTCGGTGTATAGCTGATATCCTTCCTTATTTGGCTTTGGATCCTTTGTCAGAAGCCTACTTGGGTATACTGAGCCCGAGGGGGCTCCTAGTTGATCCTCGACCCTGATCTTTGACTGATATCGATTGTGGACGTCCGACCAGGTTACGGCGGGATACTCGATCAGATTCTCTTTCAGCTGCCTTGAAGCTACTGAGCTCCGCTCATTCAGGCCTTGAGAGAAGGCCTACACCGCCCAGTCATCGGAGACCGGTGGTAGTTCTATTCGTTCCGTTTGGAAGCGAGATACGAACTCTCGCAACATTTGTTCTCCCTCTGCTTGATCTTGAACACGTCAGACTTCCTCGTTGCTACTTTGATGGCACCGGCATGTGCCTTTATGAAGAAGTATGCCAGCATGGCAAATGAGTCTATGGAGTTGGAGCTAGGTTGTGATACCACATCATGGCCCCCTTCGAGAGTGTCCCCCGAATTTCTTCAGTAAGACGGACTCGATCTCGTTATCTTTAGGTCGTTGCCCTTCACTGCGCACTGTGTGGCAGTAACGTGGCTCGTTGGGGTCTGAGGTCCTATTGTATTTTGGGAGTTTCCGACATTCTGAACTTCTTTGGAATGGGTTTCGGAGCCACTTCCTCAGGGAATGGCCTTTGCACGAAGTTCTTCGAATCCACACCTTTCAGGACTGGGGGTGCACCGGGATTTGGTCAACCGTGGAGTTGTAAGTCTCGACCTTCTTGTCGTTGGCTGCTATCATTTTCTCGCTCGATTTGATCCTTCTGGTGAGGTCCTCAGCATTTTTACGAAGGCGGGATCGGCTCATTATTGCTTGACCTCTCCGGTGCCGGTTCGGCCGGGGAGCTATCCCGGTGCTACCCTGCTAGGAGTTTTCTGGTGACTTTGCAGCTGAGCAATTGTCAGCTGTTGTGCCTGCAACATTTCAAAAAAATGACATGAAGGCTAACTTCCCGTTATTCCCGAGCTGGGGTTTTTTGGGCTTCCTGTTGGTCGACTTGGTGTATGCTCCTGTTAGTGTGGGAGCTTGTTTCGACGTGTCGAGCGTCACATGAGATTCCGTCCGCCGGAGCCGGTCCTGGCGCATTCTCACAATTTTGTGGCGGCTCACCAACACCTGGAACAGCCACACCATTTTCTCAGTGGTTCTCAATATTGTTGTTTACTGAATCAGACATTTTAACATGAAACCGAAGATCTTGGCAAGAAAAAACGTGAAAGATAACTTGCGTTATGTGATGAAACCAGCAAGAAATAATTCACTATTTATTTTTAGCCCACGGTGGGCGCCAAACTATTTACCGTGAAAATAATAATATAATTAAACTTGTTGATGGACTCTAAAAATACGTGATCTATTTTTATCTAGTTGTTTAAGCAGATGATGCCAAGTGTATGAAGTTTAAAGAAGAAATGCGAGCTAAAATGGAGTAATGATTAAACTGAGGAGCTAGCCGATCGGGCCTCGGACCGATCGATAAGGGCCTCGAGGTTGATTCCTGGGCTCGGGCTCGAGCTATTAAGGGCAAACGGGGAAGGCTAACAGTTGTAAACTAATCAGCGAAGGCCCTTTATGACCAATGATAAGCAATAAATGAAGAACAAATACGAAGATAATAAATAAGAGCAACAATATCGAGAGAGTATGTTGAGAGAAAGAGAGAGTTCTTGTATATTTCGTGTGAAGTAGTTGGAGCAACAGTAGATCCTCTTATAAAATGACAGGGATCCTCTTTATATAGTAGGAGAAGTCCAATGTAGTAGAAATATATTAATTACAAAGATATGGAGATGGGACAGCTAGATACTGCCATGATGTGCGGGCTCAGACTAGCCTGACGGACTTTGTCGGCTCTAGCTACACGCCTTGGAACTCCCCATCTCTACCATAGCCGGGGTCATCATTGTCCCGAGGTCGAGCGTCGACGAAACCTCGAGGGAGAAAACTCGACAGTAGCCTTGTAGCCTCGAGCCTTCGAGATGATCCTCTGAGGTGCCTCGATGACGAGAAATTGGACCTTCCGATTTCGCCGTATACAAAAAAAAATCAAAAATCAAATAAAGTAAAACATGATAACAATTCCTTTATTAATCTATTATGTTAACCAACAACTCAACAAATAAAGAGATAATAACCCCACGTATGTAAATCCATCTTGACAACCAATTCGTCGAGTAATAATGGAGACACTTATAGCACATAGAAACAACGCAACAAATCACGTAGAATGCATGACACATACAAGAAGTCACAAATTGTTACAATACAAATAACAAGAGTCACTATGATGTGTCACATATCATAATCACATATCATCCTTGTCCCCGTGAGCTTCACATATTTAAAATATTTTTCCGAAATAGCTTCACGTGCTTAAGCCCCCTTATCTCGATGTGTGTGCATCACAATGAAGTACTTCCCCTTACTTGCACCACGCACATAAGTACCCCTTATCTTGCAACGACATCGAACGCATCAATACACATACACCCTATGTCATCTCATGTTCATCTCAATCATAAACAATAATCAATCGTACACCCCGTGCCTATATGCCACAATATTGCTCTATCAGCAATACTAATGCCACAACATTACATAGCCACGCTCAACAACAATGAGCACAAAAATAACAATAATAACACATGAGTACGGAAAGTAAATCAACAATGAATGATGTTCATATACAATAACTTCAATTCAAGGCATATTATATAACCTAAGGGTCTAATCTTGGTCATTTACTACACATAAGCCCGTGCACACACTCGTGACCTCGTGTACACGTCTTTTTACTGTAACAACCCAGCCGGTCGTTTTCATGAGTTACAACTCCATTTCCCCATTTCTGCTTCTTTATGTGTTGTTCAGTTGTATTTCATCGTATCGTGTTGGTTGGTTCAGGTTCGAAAGTGGTCGTGGAGTGGAATGAGACACTTAGTCTCTTATTTAGAAGCTTAAGTTGGAAAAGTCAATTGGATGTTGACTTATGTGTAGAAGATCTCGGATGTGAATTCTGATAGTTCGGTTAGCTCCGTTAGGTTATTTTGAACTTAGGAGCATGTTCAGAATATAATTTGGAGTCCGTGGTAGATTTAGGCTTGAATTGGCGAAATTAGAAATTTGCGTTTCACGGTCGGCACTGGAAATTTTGATATCAAGATCGGAATGGAATTCTGGAAATTGGAGTAGGTTCGTAGTGTCATTTGTGACGTGTGTGTAAAATTTCAGGTCATTAAGACGAGATTTGATGGGTTTCGGCGTCGTTTACGAAATTCGGAAGTTTAAGAGTTCCTAGCTTGAATCCGAGGGTGATTTGGTGTTTCGATGTGGTTTGGAGTGCTCCGAAGGTTTGAATAAGTTTTAATAGTGGTATATGATTGTTAGTACTTTTGATTGAGGTCCCGAGTGTCACACCTCCTTTTTCCCGCGGGGATAGAGAGTTTTTCCAATTAAAGTGACTTTGATCGAAACAGGATTATTTATATTCAAATTCAGAGTCGCCACTTGGGATAATTTATGGTGTCCCAAGTCACCGGTTTAAAATCCCGAATCGAGGAAGTTTGACTCTGTTTCACAGTCTGCGAAACACAGAAATCCGGGTAAGGAATTATGTTAACCCGGGAGAAGGTGTTAGCATTCCTGTGTTCCGTGGTTTTAGCACGGTCGCTCAACTATTAATAATTGGCCTAATTATCTAATTTAATACATAATTAAAACCTATTGTGCTTTTTATCTTTTATACCGCTTCTAGTATTGATGGAATTTGTTTGAACAAGTCGCGATGCCGCGCACTCGTTTTGTTTTGTACATATCGCGAATCGTGTCACAGGAACCATACCCACGATCTGCAACATATTTATTTTATTATCGTTTGAAGTTGTAGTTGAGTCACATGAAATGTGCACCCGAATTTTGGGAATTACGTATCGTGACCATGCCAGGAACCGTACCCATAGTCACGATGATTTATTTACTAATCGCGCCTAAAGCAACTAGCGCATTTGAATATTATTCATTCTCTACCTTTGAGCAAATAGGCTAGCTAACATGATCTATTACTTGGCCAGATTCCTTATGGTTTCAAGCCCACCTTATTGCCCATTCTTATTCTTTGCCAAGAAAGAAAAACTCCAATTTTCCATCTACCCAATTAAAAGCATTTATTCAAGAGTCAAGACTACATACATCACAATCGAAATAAAAACTAATTAAAACAATTTAAATGAAAACTAAGACACGCTACTCAAACAACGTAGAATCACAAATCAACGAACACGCGCACCAAGCTATCCTAACAAAATGAAATGAGATGAAAAATTGAGAAATTGACTTTTATTGATGAGCAAAGCTAAAAATTGCAAATCAATTGGGGTAAACAAAGCAACAATCCTTAGACTGAACACCAAAATTGCGAACCGGAACATCGAATCGACCTCGCGCAACTCAGTGCGATATGCACCAACGCCCAATTCAACTTCACTGGGCTGGTATCTTTTGTTACAAGCAGCTGTGACTCCTAAGTTGGATCTCAGAGAGAGCACAACAACATGGACAAAAACAGAATTGGAGGAATTTGCCATTTTGATAAAATGAATGAATTTCTTCAGGAACAACTTCAAAGATGTAATGGAAGTGTGATCTTTCTTGAGGGAGTGACGCTTTATTTTTTATTTTTTTATTTATATATATATATATATATTTTTTTTTTTTTTTTTTTTTTTTTTTTTTTGCTTTTCGAATTCAAAGGAATGCCGTCCTCTTTCTTTGTGCGTGTTTTCAATTTTTGCTTTTGAATTCAGAGGACTGCCGTCCTCTTTGGAATTGAGAGTGAGAGCTCTTATTTTGGAAGAGAGGGGGGTCCGTTCTTAGCGTTTTTTAGTTTCTACCGTTTTTCTTGCTTTTTCTATGGGAGGGGATCTATAATTAGCTCTAGGTTTTGGAAAGTCCCCTTTTAAAGAGAGAGAATTAGGCTGTATTTTAGAGATGAGGGGATAATGGATTTTGGGTAGTGGGGTAGGTAAATTGGGTTAAGTTTTGGGCCAATTTGGGCCATGACTTGGACATTTGGACAAAGCAAGACTTTAGTAGAAATAGTCCAAATTAATACTTCTTTCCTTTTTTAGTGATTTTGATTTTTTATTTTATTGATTAATAGATAAAAATAAAATACTACTCGTAGACTTGAATAGCAAGATAAAATACTACTCACTCAAAATTTACTTAACAAACTAATATATTTTTTGGAAACCTTTTCTTTATTTGTAAATGAAGAAAAAGCTTATATTTAAAATGTGACTCTTTATTTTTTTATTGTTTTTTAATTTTCTTAAATAAAAAAAAAAAAAAATATATATATATATATATATATATATATATATATAAGGAGAAATAAGAGCTAAAAATATGTAGATTAAACTTAAAATATATTTACCTACTAAAAGTGATGAAAAACTCAAATATAGTCAAAAATTAGGTGCTCAACACCGAGGGCCTCGCGATGAATTCGGATGGTTAACGAAAGATTGGAACTTGGTTTGAGCAGTCATTTCCGCACCTGCGGATTGGGGATCGTAGGTGCAGGTCGAAGATGCGTGAGGAAGGCCGCAGTTGTGATTTTGGACCAGTTGAAGCTTGACCGCAGGTGCGGTGGTTTTATCGAACAGCGAGGCCGCAGGTCTGGGTGTGTAGCCGCAGATGCGGAAGTTTGCGGTAAGTGGAATCCGCAAGTACGCTTGATGGACCACAGACTCATTGGACCGCAGGTGCGAGTCTCCTGGGCAGAAACTATAAAAGCCTCACTTCGCGAATTTCTGCCCATTCTTCACCATTTTTGGATGAGTTTGGAGCTTAGAGCAGTGATTTCAAGAGGGAATCGAGGGGTATCAGTGAGGTAAGTTACTTGCGCTTAATTATTTGTGTTTGTGATGATTTTTCCACTATTTAATCATGGAATTTAGTGGGAACTTGGAGAGAAGTTGAAGGGGTTAGACGTTGAGGTTTTGGAGAGTTTGATTGAGGATTTGAGGGGCCATTTGAGGTCTGATTTTGATGATTTTGGTATCATAGACTTGAGAAGTGAAAGGAGTTCCTAGTTTTTGTAATTTTTGTCGGATTCCAAGACGTGGGCCTGGGGCCGGGTTTGGGGTGAATTTCGGGTTTTTGGGTTGAATTAATAGTTTTTCGTTTGGAATTGATTCCTCGGACTATATTGATTTCGTTGATGCTTTTTGTTAGATTCGGGGCATTTGGAGGCCGATTTCAGAGGCAATGGCATAGCGGAGTAGGATTTGGCTTGGTTTGAGGTAAGTAACATATTTCAAACTTGGTTCTGAGGGTCGAGGCCCCGAACTATGTGTTTCTATGATTATATTAAGGTGACGCAAATGCCAAGTGACGGGCGGTGTGTGCAGGCACCGTGAGAATTGTGGCCTGATCATTCCATGGCACCACTTATTGACTCCTTCTTGCTGATATCTGAATGTAATGTGATTATGTGACTAAGTTAATGAGCCGTAAATCATGCTAAATTACTAATGTTAGGAGAACTTCACTCGTGGCTAAACATAACATAGGATACCGAACAGCATTTATAGTTGTGGTGACAATGGTTCTTTATTAAGACTCCAATTTGATCATCGTAATAACTTAATATGGTGGTGAGATAAGGACTACTCAGCCATTGTTCATGCCAATCATATGCATGTTTCTCAAAGTCTTGGTTTTGTATTTTGCGCACATCATCGATTATGGTCGAAACTCAATCGGCTATTAGTTCATTCCGGCCCCTACACATAGTGATGACCGTTGTTGGGTAGTCGTGGAGGAAAAATTTGTTCAATCAGGGAGTAATGGGTTAATTCGTGAGAGTGTTACATGAGAAGAACAATGATAGCAATGTACATAGAGAGACTGAGGCGCAAGATAGTAACTACGAATCAAAGAAGAGGGCCAATAGACAATATTGGAATGGGAGTGACCATGGACAGGTTATAGGGATCGGGGAGAAGCTACGGCAAAGCCACTAGGCGCAGAGGCAGACAATTGGCTCACTTTGGGATTTTATGCGCACTATGCATGGTCTCGTTGGCTTGTAAATTAGATCTAGTAAAGCGCTCCTCAATTGGGCTGAAATGATATGGCACCGCCATGATTCCTTGAGTTAAATGACATCCTTGAACGTTATCACAAGGCCGTAACGCCCTTCCAGCTCACGTAGAGTAGAGATGCAAGAAAACCGGGAAATGCAGATATCGGTTATTTATGAAGAGATGAGATAGATATTCGCAATAACTGCACAGTGACAGATTGGCGGTGGATTGATTCTGTTCCAAGAACAGGTATTCCAATGTCTGAACCACTCACTCAAGATAACTAAGTAGCAGATGGAGAGTGTGCGATTTCTCCTCTAGGTCGTCTGGAATACCGCTTGTTCCTCTTGCTAGCCTTGTGAAGGAAAAACCAAATTCCCATGACCACCTCTTTCTTTCCTTATATGCACCCATACTCTTAAGTAACTGTACTTGACTGAAAGTTATTGCACATGGATGGTTCTGGTAGAATTCTGCCGAACATACAAAACACTGAAATTAAATGACTGTTGAAACGTCAGAGGATGTAGGGAAGATAAAGGTACATGAATGGCTATATTACAGAGATAATGAGGCTCTCCTGAATCGTCTCCCCTCTCTTTTT